>NW_025317862.1:0-25054 GCF_018873765.1 Telopea speciosissima
ACATAAATTACCTATCATATGACAACAATATGAAGAAGTTAATGCATCTTAAGCTAATCGCTGGTGTCTTATACAACTCATTATTTGAACTTGACATACAGTACCAGAAGCTGGAAGCAATCAGGTGTACTCTTTTCAAACAATCTACCTAGAGAACCAGCTGATACAAAATCTGTCAGGTCCAGGTCAACCATTGAGCAGAAAGGGGTTATCCTGAACTCTACCTCAGGAGCAACAAAGAGCGTGAGCCAAGACCAGTTCTCTGTGTAGAGTGTGCACTCACCACTTCTATTGGGTATCCAACCAGTTCCTTGTGTATTTCTTTGAACTATGTCAGAGGTCAGTGGACTTCAACTGGAGGTTCACCACAGTTTCCTTGGTGTTGAGAACACAAATCCTCAGATATCCATTGTCAAGTTGGACAGCACTAACTATCTTGATTGGGCACATTCCGTAAAACCATCTTTGCGTAGCCATGGGAAGTTTGGGTATATAAATGGAGATAATAAGGCTCCCAGTCCCAGTGACCTCACCTACCAAAGATGGGAGACAGAGAACTCCACAGTGATGACTTGCCCTTTTTTTCTGTGAAGCCGGAAATAGGCCACCAGTTCATAAGGAAAAGTACAGGTAAGAACATTTGGAATAGTGCTGCCAGAGTAGGGGACTCAGCCAAAGTTTACCACCTACTTCAAAAAGTCCTCCATGAGCAATAGGGTGACATGTCCATTTCTGAGTATTACATTAACGTGATTGGCCTTTGGAAAGAGTATGACTACTACAGAGACCTTCAGTTGACCAACCCAAAGGATTAAGCCAAAGTTCATTGAACCTTTAGAAAGGAATTGTGGAATTGTTTGAATGTGGCTTGTGAACAATGTGCCCATAGCCTCTTTATTTATAATCAGAGATCAATACAATAAAGGAAATAAAATCACAGCCAAATCACATGTGCAACATATGAATAATGAACCTGGACACTTTAATGTATCCGGGTCTGGATCTGGGTTTGGGTCACGGGTAATCTGTGAACATTCAACACTCCCCCTCAAGTTGGTGCATATATATCATGCATACCCCAACTTGCTAATTACAGAAGAAAAGGACTTATGACAAAGACTTTTAGTAAGGACATCTGCTAGTTGATCACTGGACTGCACAAACGGAACACATAAAACTCCTTGCTCCAGCTTTTCCTTGATGAAGTGCCTATCAACCTCCACATGTTTGGTACAGTCATGCTGGACTGGGTTGTGTTATACTAATGGCAGATTTGCTAGCACAGTAGATACGCATGGGAAGAGTTGTGGGAAGGTATAGGTCATGTAGAAGACCTTGTAACCATAGTAACTCACAAACTCCATGTGCCATGGCCCTGAATTCAACTTCAGCACTTGATCGAGCAACAACAGATTGCTTCTTGCTCCTCCAAGTGACTAAGTTTTCTCCAACAAAGGTATAATACCCTGATGTAGACCTCCTGTCATCAGGGCAACTAGCCCAGTCAGCATCCGTATATGATTCTACTCAAGTATGGCTGTGAGGAGAATATAAAATTTCTTTTCCTGGTGAAGACTTCAAGTACCTCGAGATTCTACAGGAAGCCTCCAAATGAGAAGAGTGAGGGTCATGCATATATTGGCTGACCAAGCTCACGGCAAATGCTATGTCAGGTCGAGTATGAGATAAATATATCAACCGACCAACTAATCTTCGATAGTTGCCTTTATCAACTGGATTTCCTTCCTTGCTCTTCAGATGAATATTAGGCTCCAGTGGTGTTTCTGCAGGCTTACATCCTAGCATTCCTGTTTCACTGAGCAAATCAAGGGTATACTTTCGTTGAGACAGAGAGATGCCACATGCTGAGTGGGCAACCTCAATTCACAAGAAGTATCTAAGTTTCCCTAGATCCTTTACTTCAAATTCAGTCCCCAAGTACTTCTTCAACCTCTTTACTTCTTCAGTATCACTTCCAGTGATCACAATGTCATCAACATAGACAATCAACACTGTGATATGCTGCCCCAATTTCTTTATAAATAATGTGTGATTAGCATTACTCTGCTTGTAGCCGTTTGACACCATAGCTTTGTGAAATCTCCCAAACCAAGCTCTTGGTGATTGCTTCAAGCCATACAATGCTTTCTTCAGATGACAAACTTTTTCCTCTAACTTTGAAGTAGCAAACCCAAGTGGAATCTCCATGTAGACTTCCTCTTCCAGATCACCATGGAGGAAGGCATTCTTTACGTCTAGTTGTTGAAGTTCCCAGCCTTGGTTAACAGCAAAAGAGAATATCACTCTAATTGTATTCATCTTCGCAACTGGGGCGAATGTTTCTTGGTAATCAATGTTGTGGGTTTGTGTAAACCCTTTTGCGACTAATCTGGCCTTGTACCTCTCAACAGACCCATCTGCCTTCTGCTTGATGGCAAAGACCCATTTGCAGACAACTGGTTTCTTCCCCGGTGGAAGAGATGTCAATTCCCAGGTTTTGTTCTTTCCCAGAGCATTCATCTCCTCATTCATTGCTTCTTTCCGCTTCTGTTCGGCAATAACCTCCTGTCAAGAGCTAGGAATATAGACAGAGGATAGGGAGGAAATAATTCTTGAAAGGAAGGAGATAGAGACTCATAAGACACAAAATTAGAGATGGGATGTTGAGTACAACTCCTTTTGGATTTCCTAATAGCAATAAGTAAATCAAGACTAGGATCATAGACAGGCTTACCAAAAGTAGAGTTTGGAGCAGGTTGAGTAGAACTTGGAGCCGGTAGTACAACCTAGATAACAACATGGGACCTTAAATTGATAGCGATAGATTAGGACGGACTAAAACCAATTGGATCCAATCCGTCAACACCCCCATGTCCGAGGGAAAAGATAGAAAGAGAAATTTCCAATGATCATCATTGCACTTGAATGGATATGAAATACAGTGAAGAATAATTCGAACCTCCAAGAATAATGAGTGTTTTAAAACTTTTTCCTAAGGTTTTGGAGGGCATTTCACCCGCTTCTGTATCTGGGCATAGGCCCAAATCAGCTCTAATATGATCATTCCTTACGTTATCCTTCCTAGTTTACCAAATCAGCTCTTATGCTTCTTAACTGCCCAACATTCCGCACCATACATCATAGCTGGTCGTATGACATCAACTTGAAGCACACTGGCATACATATGCAAAAATTTGGAATTAAACTAGCACACATATGCTATAAGTTCAGATTGTAAAGCATAAACATAAGTAGCAACTAGCAAATGATTAGTATCCTAATGCAATCCCAATTACACACATCGTTTTTAAAAGTTCAAAGCATCAAATGTTAAGCCAGTGAACCAAAAACATGAAAACCATCAAAGGTAATATCCAATTTTTTTAAACCAAATTGCCAAACAGGCCACATCACTCAAGCCCACGATTCACACGCCTTGTGCCTCAGCTAAGGCCAGAGAAGAGGAGAGCCCATCAGGATGTGCTGCGCCCGTGCACAATGTGAGGCACAAGCGGTGCACCTTGAATTGCCTCACACTTGATGCGTGTGCCTCAGTTTACCTCAATAAAACTGCTTGCACCACATGTATCAGTCTTCAGTAGGCCCCTCAAATTCAAAGTCAGTTCTCATGTTCTGCTCCTTAATTCTTCTTTCTCCGTTTTAGGTAATCCATTCACCCCTTGCTCCAAATCTTCAACCTTTCCATACCCTCTGTAGTTTCTGACTGAATCTATAGGCTGCTCATTTAGCAGCTGCATTGGATTAGCCATATTTTTCTGATTAGAATACTAACATGATTTGAATATGTTAGTTATCAACGCAATTGATTGAGATAAACAAAGTGGCCCTTTCATTTGTAAAAACTACTACAGGTTAAAGGCAAATATTGATACAATTATATGAGGTTCTAAACGGTTTTCTATTCCAATAATACCACAACTCATAAACTTGTCTTCGTAGATCAGGACGCTGTAGAATCACACTATCAAAGGCAGAAAGTATTATATTGCAAAGGGACTTATGCACACAAAAGAGATGCATTGTGCTGGTTAAAAATAGTATTGGGTGTTTTTATCACAGGAATCCCAAGATAGACAGGTGGTGCTACGAGGCATTACATTTAGTTGTTAAGGGCATACTGGGGAAACCATAACTAATCTAAACCCAAGAGAAAGCACGGACATTTTCTAAACATATACACAGATACACGCACACACTGATGCAGGCAAAACATGGTGGACCCCTTAGGTAACCATATTGCTAGAAGGCCCATCGAGCCACCCAAGTTTGGCTCAATACTGATCTGGATTTTTCTGGTTCTTTTGGTTCAATAAACCAGCCCCAACATGGGTCACCATTCAGCCAGCCAGATTGTTGTTACTGTTCACCTGAACAGTACCTTGGGGTCCAATATTGACAGCTAGCTTTGAAGAGATGCTGCCAATAGTTGTCAGGATATTAGATATTAATTTCTATTTACTTGTTTTCTTAGGTAGCAAGTTATTTCTTTTGTTTGGATTATTGTTAAATAGATTCTAGTTTCCTTTTTGGTTCCTTTTATCTGTTAGACAAAAGATTGAGTTTGTTAGTTAGTTTCTAATTTTGCTTCTTTCTTGGTTAGCGAATTAGGAAGATAAATTAGAAATCTAATTTCAGTTATAAGTTTCCTATTTTAGAATTTCCTTTTGTTATCAGTTGTAAGGCTATTTAAACAGCCTCCATCGATTGTAAAGGGGATGAATAAGGAATAAAAAGATTGCTGGATTTCTCCCCATCATGTGAGGCTCTTCTTCTTCTTTTTTTTCTTCTTTTCTCTCTATTTCTTCTTGATCAAGGTAAGGTCAACTTTTTTTTCTCCCCCCCCCCCCCTTTTCTTCTATTATTTTCTTCTTCCACCCTTCTTCTATATCTCCTATTTTCTCACTAGTTGTTAGCATATCTTCTGTCCCCTGCCCTACCCCATCACACATCCACTTACAAACAACAATAACATCAACAAACTCAGCCTTATCTCAACTTAATGGGGTCGGCTACATGGATCCAAGCAAAACAAAGTAGGGAAAACTGAGGTCTAAACAAAAAAGGGAATGAAGAGATGGGCAAAGAGGGATGGCAAGTGAGATGAGAAATGAAAAAAGGAAACTGACAAATGAAAGATGAAAGTAAGAGGAAAGAGGCACAGCCAGCAAGTCAGGAGAATCTCAGCTAAATGGGGTCTGCTAAATGGATCCTAGCCCTCCAATAAGCTCTATCCGAGGTCATAATTGGGACAAGACCTAGACTATGCATGTCCTTCCTTACACCCACTTACAAACACATGCATTAAGTGTGCCTTTAGGTTAGAGAAATCATGAAGAGAACCTACAGGTCATGTATCAGGCAAATAAAAATGATAAACATAAACACCGAGAAAAACTAAGCAAAGGTGTAAGTTAGCAACCAAAGAGAACTGTTAAGAGTTATTAAGTGTTGTGGAGTATTACCACGGCCTAGAGTCTAGGGGCATCTTGGGTATTGTCTAATTAATTATGGGTCGTATTGTAACTTTTTAGTTTAGTTTCTGTCCTTTATTGAAAATGCACTCTATACTTCATATATATAGTTGGCTGTGGGTCTCGGCTAGACATTCAAGCTAGCCTTGACTTCTCTTCTTAGTCCCTCTCGATTTCTCTCCTCTCTCCCTTCAGTTCTCTTCCTTGGCTGTTTTGTGCTGATTTCTTATTTCCGATACTGTAACAAGAACTAAGTGGGTCAAGTGGTAATGTAGCTGCCTACTCTAGTCAAGCTTCAGAATGCCCACAAGAGGAAACCAAACTATGGCAAAGACTACCTTAGCACAACCATCAAAGTTGAACTTAATGGTGTTCAGAAGTAGAAAACCCAAGCCCTTGTGATTATCTCAACCAGGGAATTAGGGATCTGATCATTCCTGTCCGATCTCCGAACAGTCCCTTCTGATACTGAATTAACTTGATCAATATGGCTGATATTCACACGATTCTTAAGGGGAGAATCTAGGAGATCAGTGGTATCGGACAGCATTGGCTGGATCTGTACAGGCCAATCCCGAGTTAAGATACGATCCCGATCCCTAAACGTATAATCTCAACCATAATCCATGATTTGATAGCCTCTAATTAGTCACAAACTAAAGAATCATACAAGATACCCATTAATAAGACAACAACTGAAGCCTATAGTCCCCATGAACAACCATTTAAAAGAACTGTTTTGCAAACTCAAATGCCCTATAATTCCACCAGAAAAACAAACTATGGCTAGACTTCGCCCTCCGTTTACAGAACATCAAAAGTGCCAAGCTCGCAGGAAGTGAAGGATATCGAACAGGAATGTTCAACTGGGATTACAGAAGTCCGAGCAAAGAAGATGAATCCCATAGGGGAAAAAATGACGCACTGAACAACATCCATCTAGCCCTCCCAAAATAGTTGTCCAATGGCTGCATTGATTGAATGTTCATAGAGAAAGCCAAGCAATTTGTATATGGGGGAAATTGATACAAGTAACGTTTATATGCAAGATTATCAAATCTTGCACTCAGATTCCTGACACTTTTAATCTTATGGATTTATGCATCCCAAGTATAGAAAGTTAAAGTGCCCCATTCAGATATTTTTAAGTAGACAATGGGAAAGCATACCTATTGGGCTGTTCGTGTGAGATCTGTCAGCTGATAGTAGAACTCCTAGTCCTTGCACCTCAGGTTGGTCATCCTATAAATGATATTGTTTAAAAATAAATTATCTCCAAGAAGAAACAGTATGTTTCCAAAATAAATTATTCCCCGGATGACAAATGAATGCAAGTAAATTGATAAAATTCATTCCATTTAGAAAGATAGTTCATAAATAAACAGAAAAGAATAATATGTCCAAAAAAAATCATAAAAAGATACTAGCGGAGAAAATTTTAGAGTAAAGAAAACCTTTAAAAAATTATCATGCAGTGAAATACTACGGAAGAATGTAAGATACATGAATACCATAATTATCAAGGCAGGAAGGCGACCATGGCATTTTAGAGGGTCAAAAATCAAGGCGACACCGCCATGGCGGCAAGGCGCCCGCCTAGGCGACCAAGGAGTCTGGACGCCATGGCAACGCCTTGATAACAATGATGAATACTGTGCATGTTTGTATACAATGTGTACATACTTGTGATATATTAATATATTATACAATGCCTTTATCTTATGGTAAAACTTAGTCCTATGATCAGTAGCAAAACTGAGCCAGAATTTCAACCCATACTCAGCTCACAGTTGACGGAGTCTCCTCCAACCCACCCACCCCCCACCCCCCCCACACACACACACACCTACACAAAAAAAAGAAAAATCCTGGCTCAACCCTTGCCCATTTGACTTGCAGACAATAACCATATCATGAAGTTTCTTTGGACTTCTATTGCTGGGCTAGCAATCTTAAAACCCCAAAAACTCAGCTCAGCAGTAAAGTAAGATAAGTGGTGTTGATTTGTGATGTATATTAGGTTATAGATTGATGTATATAAGAGCCGGACATGTCTCTGTACATACAAAATAATATAAGTTCTTAAGAGGGGGGTGAGTGGGAGGAAAACAGAAAGACGAACATACAAAGTACCATAATTGTATAGTGTTAAGTCGGATAAAATAATATATATAAACACAAATCCTTACAGTGTATCCGTTTTAATCTGATTCAAACAAGTTGCAACAAACTAAGTTCTAATGTCACAGTTTCTGCTGGGGGGAAAACAATGTCAATCACACAAACATGGAGAACCAATTACATTTCTACTCAACAAGTATAAATTGAAACAAACATAATTAAATGGATTTCCCAAAGAGAGAGAGAGAATGCTGAAATACCTCTAGAGAAAACGTTGAAAGAGCTGCAATGGCTTCCTCAACGGGCACAGCCATGGAAATTTCCCAATAGCTCGAAACTCAATCTGTTACAACAACGACAATTTCAGCTCAACTGCCAACAAGATTTCTTAAATCATAATACAGTAAGAATTTTACACAGTTTTTAAAAGAAACTGCATTTAAATGAAAATTTGACGAAGGAGGGAGTTCGAGTCTGGGAGGGAGAGAGAAATCACAATTGCCTATAATCTTTTACAGATCACAATGGGGATAATATCTTTTTTTTTTTGGTAAAGACAATGGGGTTAATATCAGTTACGGACACTGGGCAACTTCTTCGGAGATGTCTCTGTCTGCAACTCTACTCCGACGCCGAGTCTCAACTTATGATGTCGAAACCCCGAAGACTAGTAGTAGAACGGTGATCGCAACTTTGGGGCATATATTGCTCAGAATTTACAAGGATGCCATCTTTCTAAAGTCAACCTGATTGAGCAATTTTAGCCGTCTGATCTAATAACTTTCTATCTGATTTGATAGATGTTGACTACACTGTCCCTACATAAAATGCAATTCCAGCCGTATGTTAGCAACGAGGTGTATAGATGAGGTTCGACGTTTGAAGCATTGGATCACATTTAGCACGAAACGTTAGTCCAGTCCAGCCCCAGCTTTGGTCCAATTAAGTTTACGGAAACACCCTTCAGATACCTTTTTTTGTTTTCGTGGATGGTCTTTAATCGAGTATTATGCTTGAGGTGGGTTATATCGTGGAGAGCTGGCAACCATGATCATTGGGAAAGAACAAAGGGACGGCAACGACTCCTCAATCATGATTGCTGGAGAAATTATATCTCCAATTGTCATTTCTTTTTGGTTTGCTTTGGAATCAAGTTGGAAACACCGGTGCCTTTAAACTCAAGGAAATTAATTTTGCTGGGGGACTATAATATTCAGTGTTTTATTCGGGAATTTATGTAGTTTTTGTCGATGCTAGATTCTTTGACATGAATAGCCTGAATAGGCCATATTAAATTGGCCGGAGGTCGTGGAGGTTTGATCTGGGGTCCTCGTAACATTGCACTGCATCCTTTACCCGCCGAGCTAATGTCAAGGATAGCTAAAAATACATTCGGTAAATTACATGTCACCCCCTGATTTTCAAACGAAACTCATATCATTTTCTAATTTTTGAAAAAACTCAAATCATCCCCTGGTTTAGACCCGAATGTGACAAATTAGTCCTTACCATTAGTTTTATGTTGTTAAGTGATGATGTCAACCAGTTAAATAAATTTAAATTCCTAAACTATCCTTGACCAATGTTGAAGATGAAGGAAAGATAGTATTGTAAATTTAATTATAATGTTTTAGTACAAGGGTAAAATAGTCCTTTCACATCAATAACTACCAGCATACTACACCGTTAGTGTAAAGGGGTGATTTGAATTTTTTCAAAAATCAGGGGGTGATCTGAGTTTCGTTTGAAAACCAGGAGGTGATGCGTAATTTACCCTTGTTTTTTATGAAAAGTTTAATTGATGGTCTTAATACTAAAAAAAATTATATTGTTTTTGGCAAGTGGATCCTATGTGTCTTTTGTGACTTACATTAATTATGGTTTTTCAGGACATGCTATGATCAGGAAGTTAGGGGAACTATAATAAAGATTGCAAGGGCATAAGAACAAAGACGATAAAACATAAAAGTATGAACTGATGTCAAGATGTACTCCTATGATTGTCATAAGGGAGTCAAACAAGACGGCCCTGAGAATTGATCTCACTTTTATATGATATTTCTATGTTAATTGCTACTATTACATATTTTATAGAAGCATAGACGAGTTATTTCTATAGCACATCAACAAGAGGCCTAGAGCTGAAAAAATTGAGGGGTAAAATTCTAGTAGCTGTACATAAACTTTGTTTTCTTAATGCTGTATTTTTATTTTCCTTTGTAAATTAAAAAAAAAATTCTTCTTTCTTCACGTGGAGTAATTTTTGTTTCATTCAGTCATCCAAATTTTCGGATAGATGGAGAATGGACCGGGAGAGTCAACCATTTGGTCCACAATGTATATATAAAAATCTCATCCTTATTTTTTCAATGATTGGTTATTGCACCCATTACTTGATAAATGTGTTTGGGTAAATTACACATCACCCTTGATTTTCAATCAAAACTCAAATCACCCCCTGGTTTAGACCCCAGTATGACAAATTAGCCTCTACCGTTAGTTTTATGCTGTTAAGTGATGATGTCAGCCAGTAAAATAAATTGAAATCTCTAAACTACCCTTGACCAATGTTGAAGATGAAGGAAGGGTAGTATTGTAAATTTAATTCTAATGTTTTAGTGCAAGGGTAAAATAGTCATTTCACATCAATTGTCAAGAAGAAGCCTGGGTTTGTAACCGATCCCCCTCTGAATAATTCTCCTTTTACCACCAAAAAAAAAAAATGACTTCAATTCGTGCTTATAAGGGTCACTATATGTGATTGCTGTTTTTATTAATATATATTCAATCGAGTTTTCCTCCACCCATAGTGAATGGGATCTCATTAATCGCAAAGCGGGAGAGGAAGGAAAATGGTATCATGAGGCCATTTTGGGAACATACCAAAGGCCTAGGAGGGGTTTGTGAACCCTAGGATGGTGGGTGAACCGTCCTCTATGAGTGGAGGGAAACTTAGTCCTATGTTGTGATTCTCATGCTTCATTATAAACACTATTAGTACACATGAGATCCTCTCATCAACCTCATCAAATAAGGGGGCCCAGGCTTTTATGTCATTTTAATTTTGAAATTTATACCAATTTGATGGTATTTAATGTAGGTCGTGCATGAAAACTTTTGCCTTAACTTATTCCCAAGGAGAGGACATCCTTGATAATGATTTGCTTGCTTTTCAATTTTCTCAATGACCTCACAGCATAAGCCAACCCTTCATTCAAAACTGCTTCCATCGTTGTGCGTGATTTTTGCTCTGCCCAGTGCGTGTTCTTGCTTTGTTTCTCCTTTTCCTAGCGATCGGAGTCCTGGTCTCATGGCGCCGTTTGATGAAGAGTTCCTTAGTACTTTCGTCGACCCACTCATCTGCCACCTACTTATTGTGGGGTTGATATTTGCCTATTATTGTTTGGAGATCTTTGGTGCTCTCGTCTTCCTCTTGGAATTTCTCCTGTGAGCCTTCTTCCTGACCTTGCCTCTCCCCTACTTCTCTTCCGTTAGCCCCCCCTCTCTCTGTCTGAGACTCTAGTTCTTTCGTCCTCTATGGAGCCAAATCCAGAACCCCCACCTGCCTATCTTACCCTCTCCCTCCCATCGTCACCTCTGCCACCCCCTCTGCAGTCTATAGGACAACGGAACGTTAGCCCTGATACCCAGGATACCATCGATTCGGACTCTGATGATGAAGTATATATCGATGATGAGACGGAAGCAAAAGTTGCACAACACTGGGAGAAATCGCTGGTGGGATATATCCTTGAAGGGAAACCTTTTCGGAAACAGGCGGTCCATGAGGGTTTGTTAAATGCCTGGAACCCGAGATACAGAGTGGAGATTTCCCTACTATAGGATAGGTTGTTCTTGTTTCAGTTTTCAGCATTTGATGGATAAAGCTAATGTTATACGGGAAAGTCCCTGGTCGGTCTCGGGGAATCTGCTGATCCTGGAAGAATGGAACCCTGAACAGATTTGGGCGTTTAATCACTGTGAGTTTTGGGTCCAACTCCATGGGGTGCCGATAGATCTCCGTGATGCCAGTGTATTGTTGAAGCTTGCTAGTAAGATTGGGGATCCCCATACTATTATGCTGATAGAGGGACAACGATTTGGGGAACGGGTGAACTACGTGAGGGCAAGAATCTCTGTTGCTATCCGCAAGCCACTAAGGAGCTCCATCTCCATCAGGCATAATCATGGAGCCAAATCAGTTATTGAGGTAAGGTTCGAAAAACTACCCTTATTCTGCTATTACTGTGGTACACTTGGACATGATGACACAAGATGTACAACAAAGTTTGAAGAAATGGAAGTTCATAGAAGTACAAATGGTTGCACATCCCAAGATGGCTGTAACACACTTCCCCAGGCAAGATGTGGCATCACCATTAGGGGTGTGGTTCCCGATGATAGACTTATTCAGCAGGGCGTGATCATTTTCCAAAAGCGGGACAACCCCTTTCCCCATGAGACACAATATCTAGAGGACACTTCTCCGATCACCGGTGCTAGGGAAGAAAATCGGAACCCTATTGTCTCCCCCTCTACTGTCTATAACAGTACGACTGCTGGTTCCCCTACCACCTGTCGCTCCCCTCCCCAAACATTCCATGCGAGTCGTGTAGTAGGGACCACCCAAAAAGCTTCTACTTGTCAGGGTCCCAGGTCAATACTTGTCCCTGCTGCGCATGCCAATTCACAATACGACAACCCAGTCATATCTTCCAACCCCTCCTCGTCCATCATAAATCATAATCCACAACAGGCCCAGGATCCGATACCTGTCACTCAACTTCTTATACCCCCTTCCCTCCAAGCATACCTGTTACAACGGCCGGATCATCAAGAAGCTGTGCTGTCGCTCCTCACCCACGTCTACAGTCTCCATTTCAGCGCCCCATACCTTTTCCACACCCCTAGACCCTAATGTCTCTTTTGCTTTACCGTTAACCTAGGCCCCACCTCTCAACCCGAGTTGTACCGTCACCGAACCCCAAACTTCTACTCTATTGGGCCCCACCACCTTTCATCCTCTTCCACCAACACCCCATTATACCTATCCCCTGCCACCTAGCACACCATCTCGACCACTTGTTATTCCCTCCAGTCCCCTTTAAGCAACAGGCCGACCCACGCAGCAGGGGCCCCTCCCTGGTGACTTACCTAAGCCAAGACGAGCCCACAACCTGCACAAAGCGGAGTCTGCCAGGACCTCTTGCAAACCCAAACGTGCCCGGCATGAGCAGGACGTCCTAGGAGCCTCACTATTGGCTCTAAAGGACTCAACGAAGGAATAGAACAAGCAGCACCACTATGAGGGGCATTTTTTATCAGTTGAACACGTGGAGACTGGGGTTTATTAGCCCCATGGGTCATTATGAAAACTATGAGCTGGAACTGCCGGGGTTTAGGAAGTCCCCGGTCAGTTCGGATTCTACAAATTTTTTCCAAGGAGGATAAACCTAAGATTCTATTCCTCATAGAGACGAAGTGTGGTTAGGCACAAATGGGGAAGACTAAGTGTAAATTGAAGTTTCAGCATTGTCTAGTCATCAATTCGGTGGGAGCATCAGGGGGGTTAGCGCTCATGTGGCAGCATTATATCAGTATTAACTCGCATTATGCCGATGAAAGGATTGTGGACGTTGAGGTATGTGTCCCCCAGGAACATAACTTCTGGCCAACGTGTGTATACGGGGATCCAATTAAGGAGCGACGACAAGCGGTGTGGGATAGGCTGAAGGCTCTTGGTGAAAATAGAACGAAGCAATGGCTTTGCATGGGAGATTTCAACTCCCACTTAGCTTGGTTCGAGAAAGAGGGAGGGAAGAAGGCTAGCACCAAGGATTCGGCTCAATTCCAGGACATGTTGAATCACTCAAATCTCATGGATTTGAGTTCACATGGTCCAGCCTTTATGTGGAACAAGAGGAGACAGGGGACTGAGAACATTAGAATTCGGTTGGATCGGGCACTGGCTAATCCTGTTTGGAGGTTGAAATATGAAGACACTACTGTTTTGGTTCAACCAGCTATTGGCTCTGATCACAACCCGCTACTGGTGGATATTGAGGGTAGCAGGTTCAGGGGTACCAGGCCCTTTCGGTTTGAAAAATTATGGATGCGACACCCACGGTGCAAGGAGGTGGTTGCTCAAGCTTGGTCCATCACAACTCATGGCGATTCCACAACAGTGTTGAATTCCAAGATGAGCAAATGCAGAGAGGCGTTGAAAAAATGGAACCGCGAGGAGTTTGGTGTAGTGCAGGAAAAAATCAAAGCTCTTAAATTGCAACTAGAGCATCTACAGGGCCAACCGGCTACGGCTTTCTCTCAGGAATAGGAATACAATATCACTCGGAGCTTGGAAGAAGAGTTGGAACGAGAGGAAGTTATGTGGCATAAAAAATCCCGTGTGGATTGGATCAAGCAGGGGGCAGGAGTTCTGCTTACTTCCATGCCTCCACTATTCAACGCAGGCAGAGGAACAGAATTCTTAAAATCAAGTTGCCTTCGGGGGAGTGGTCAAAGTCTGAGGCTGAAGTTTGCGCAGAGCTCTTGAGTTACTTCACTGGTGCAGTCCATTCCCAGAGCATCGATTCCACCGCTTTAAATCATGCCCCCAGCCATGTGCAGCCGCTGGTGTCGACAGATATGAATGCTTCCTTGTGTGCCATTCCCACGATTGAGGAGGTTCACCATGCGCTTACGAATATAGGACCGTTAAAGTCCCCAGGGCCTGAGGGCTTTCCTCCTATCTTCTTTCAACAATATTGGCAGATCACCAAGGAAGATTTATACTTATGTGTCAAGGATGTTTTCTCGATAGGCCACATGCCAAAGGAGCTCAATCAAACATTTATTTGCTTGATTCTGAAGGTCCCCTCCCTGGAAATAGCAGAACAATATCGCCCTATTAGTCTCTGTGGTCTCGTGTCCAAGATGATATCTAAACTCATGGCTGAACGGCTCAAGGTAATGCTCTAAGGTATTATTTCCCCTACCCAGGCAGCATTTATCCCTGATAGATTGATTTCTGATAATGTTTTTATTGCACATGAATTATTTCACTACATCAAGCATCAGAAAAAGGAAAAAAAAAAAGTTTTTAGCTATCAAACTAGACATGAAGAAGGCCTCTGATAGGCTGGAATGGGTCTTCATCAGGGAAACTCTATGTAGGTTGGGCTTTTGTACCACCTGGGTTACTATGGTTATGAATTGTATTTCTTCTGTCTCGTATACGCTCCTTGTCAATGGTGCTATGAAAGGGTCCTTCTCCCCCACCAGGGGTATTCGACAAGGGGATCCCCTTTCCCCCTTCCTCTTTATTCTATGTTCGCAGGTGCTAAGTGCCATCATGGAGACAGCGGAATCTGCTTAAATGACTAAAGGAATCAAAGTTAGGAATTGAGCTCCTAGGATCTTCCATCTGTTGTTTGCCGATGATGCTCTCCTTTTCTCAGAATTAAAGCTGAATGAGGTGACCCATTTGAAGGGTTGTTTAGATCTATATTGCCAAGCGAGCGGACAGTAGATTAATTTGAAAAAATTCGGGATTACATTCAGCCCCAATACACCCCCTCGGTGTAAAAGGTGGTTTTCTCGGGTGTTGAAAATATCGTATGAGGACGGTCCCTCTAAGTATTTGGGTTTGCCATCGGAGATTGGTGTTTCGAAATCAAAGGTATTTAAGGAAGTTGGGCTCAAGACCTGCAGGAAAATTCAGGGCCGGAAAAATCAACTGCTTTCTCAAGCTAGCCGAGAGGTCCTACTCAAGTCTGTGGCGTGCTCAATGTCAAACTATACAGCGTCACATTTTGTTCTCCCAGCTTCGGTCTATGACACAATTAGGAAGGGAATCTGTAATTTTTATTGGGATTAAAAGGAGGACGAAAGGAGGGTGCACTGGATATTCTGGAACAGGCTATGTAGATCCAAAGAAAGGAGCGGCCTTGGATTTCAAGACCCCATCCTTCACAATCGAGCATTATTGTCTAAGGTGGCTTGGAGGTTGTATAGTGAACCTGAATCTTTATGGGCTAGGTTTATGAAGGCCGTCTATTACCCCAACTTAGATATTCTTCATGCCAAGAAGGGTAATAAGCCCTCTTGGGCTTGGAGGAGTGTTTTAGTGGGCCAAAAGGTTCTACTCGATGGACTATGCTGGGATGTGGGCAATGGAGAGCTTATTGACATATAGGAGAGCAATTGGATTCCTTTCAACTCGGATTACAGAATCACTTCTTATTGCCCTATCAATTGTCAAGTGTGCAAGGTCTCGGACCTGATGGATAGCACAATTAATCAGTGGAGAGTGGAGCTCCTAAATCAATACTTCAACCCTGCAGATAGGAAGGATATTTTGAAGATTAAGTTAAGTGTTATCCTCAGAGTTGATAGGCTCGTCTGGGGTCCCGCTAAGAATGGTGTTTTCTCAACAAAAACTGCTTATCATTTCTTATCTAACCAAAGAGATCATATTGCCACAACACAAGGCTCGTCCTCTCGTGTTCATAGCTGGGAAAACATCCCTTCTAAAGTTTGGAAACTGATATGGAACTGCAACTCTCTCCCTAAGATTAAATCGTTTCTTTGGCGAGCCTGTGCTAACGGCATTGCTTCAGGGGTGAATCTCCAGTCTAGGCGCATTCCAATAGAACCTTCATACAAGAGATGCGGCTGCCAGGACGAGTCTGTGGATCATATTCTGCTTAGTTGCCCCTTTGCAAGGGCTGTGTGGTTCGGCAGTAACTTATCGTTTGTGGCTCCCCCCAACGGCACCCCATCTGTGGTTGATTGGTTTTCAAAGTGGGATTTGCTTGTTTTCCCTAGCAAAGCTAAGCGCAAGGAGGTCTTCAGCATGTGCTCCTTTTTATGCTGGCATCTCTGGCTTGCTAGGAATGATCTGATCTTCGGTAGCAAGAGCTGGTCTCCTTAGGACGTCTTTCTCAAAGCTCAGCAGGCCTTCAATGAATACTGGAGTGCATTGCAGCCCCCCACTTCCGAGAAAGCGGTGGCTGTGGGTGCTGTAAACCCAAGGAGGAACGAAGGGGATACATCTCAACTGGAGTGTTACTCTATCTTCTGTGATGCGGCGCTCCCTATTGAAGGGAATAAGGGTGGCATTGAATATTTTCTTGTGGACCACCTGGGAGATCCTGCAGTTGCGATTTCGAAACCAGTTGCTTTCGAGAAGGTGTTAGTGGGAGAAGCCTACGCCATCCGTGCCAGTCTTCTTTTTGCTTGTGAGAACGGCTTCGCTAATGTTCAGCTACATTCCGATAGTGAATACCTCATTAAACTTATGGCGGAGCATGGAGTTCACATCCCCCCTCCTGTGTCTATTTTTGGCATTGTTGCTGATATTAGACACCTTTCCTCTTTGTTTGACTCTTGTGTTTTGGAGTTTATCCCTAGAGAGCTTAATGGTGTTGCCCATGCCCTAACCCGGAAGGCCCTCTCTTTGGCAAGAAAGAAAAAGTGGTCAATTTCCAATCCTGGGTTACAGGAACCTGGTTCTTTTGTACCCTTGTTTTCCTCTTGCTAGCGATAAAGTTGACTTAACCAAAAAAAAAAAAAAAACTTATTCCCAAGTGATCTCTCGTTTCCAGAGTTCACTTGGGAAGGTGGATAAATATGTAAATTTTTGTTTTTTAAAATGAAAGGTAAGGGTAAAATTTGGAATTTATTTCCTCTTAGGTTCGTTGCCCGGTACCAGTTGTCCGGTTCCTCTCATAGGGGGCGAAAATGACGACTTAACCTCACTTAGGCAGTGCGTTCGGGCAGGGGGTTAGGTCATCATTTCCGCCCCCTATGAGAGGAACCGCCGAACATGTGTACTGGGCAGGAACCTGAGAGGATAATGGTCCTAAATTCTGTCCGATCCTGATTGATCTCCGGTGATCGAGATCAGTATCGGATCGGTATCAAACCAGAATCGACCGAGACCGATCTCGTATCTAATGCCGATTCCTAAAACCCTTGTCACCTCCCCCCCATCCCCCAACCAAGAACACGCGGTATCTAGGGTTTGGTAATTTTGTGGCGGGAAGACAGAGCGCAGCAACAAACCACTCGTACTTGCTCTTGCAAGCGACGATCAAACCATATTTTTCCTTCCAATGTCATTCCTCGAAGATTTCCGAGCTAGTAAGCCCCCATTCAGTTTTGCGATTCGGTTACCTTTTGATAGCCCCGAACAAGTAATTAAAAGAAAAATATTATTTTATGTTTGTTTTCGATCAATTGTTCTCAAATATCCGTAACATTTAGAATAGACAGAGATAACTGTGCAATCGATTTGCAGTTCTTTTAATTAAGAGGATTGAAACTGTAAATTGGTTTCTCCGATAAGTTTGTCTGGAAACAACAGATTCACGCTTTGATTTACTGTTGTCTCAGTTGATGCTTTGATGGGTTGGCAAAAGAAGAAATACCTTCCGAATATAGATTTCTTTTAATTTTTTTGGCTGTGTGAGATATAGGCAAGTAGATTTAAGCTTATTAGTGAATTTATATAGAAGAAATCAAATTTGTTTCTGGTGAAAATGCATACATTTAAGTTATGTAGCACAGTCAGATTCACTTGGGAAGAAGTTAAATACCGAAATAACTTTAAACATAATTCTCGAAACAGCTTCTTAACAAATTTGAAGTATATAGGAATAATAAAATATGAACACAGAAAACGGTGAGGACCAAATTGTTGATTCCAAGTATCCTTACGTATATGAAGGGCCACTGAACAGTTAGGGTATCTTTATTGGTAACTTTTTGTTTATTCAAAACTATGTATTTGTATTTTGTTGATAGTACTACAGCATGTTGGTGATGTTTGAGTTTGTATAGGTTGATTCGGATTGTTTAGAACTTATTTCCATTCCCATAGTATACCTTATACTTACTCCCTTTCTTTTGTATCATATTGATGTCTCTAATTGTCTAATATTCCCTTTTTCATTTTTTTTGGGGGTGGGGTGGGAGTGATTTATGGACAAATGCATTAATCATGCAAGGTTATAAAATAGTTTTGACATTTTCCTTTGTTAATTCCAATGAACTGCGCAATATTTTCCTGATAGGCTTCATTATAGAAGTTGGTTCAAGAGAAGGTCCAGTATTATCAGATCATCTCATTTATTTAACATTGAATTGATAACAAATTGACAATTACCAGCACTATGTAATGACAGGCCTTAAGATACAGTAAATCGTTTTTTGTTCAGGCCTAGAATCATTGCCTACTATATTGCAGTGCAAATATTCATTGATGCGTGATTTGGATAAAAGTTTGCAAGGTATGCTTTATATTAAGTAAACTAACAGAACTTTTTTTAATTGTTGGTGTTGTTATTACCATTGTTATTATCATCTTTATTAGTTCTTCTGAATCTGGAAGGCATGAAAACCATGCTCTATTCAGAAGATCTTTCCAATACATCATTCCTTCTACTGTCAAAAAACATGGTTTCCTCTGAAATTATTGGCCCTCTGGATTTTGGGAAGGTTAATCTGTTCTCCTTCTGGAGGGTGGACCTTGGTGGAACGGTAAAGTTGCATCATTCTGACCAAGTGATCACGGGTTCAAGTCTCTGAAACAGCCTCTCCATGAAGTGGGGATAGGCTGTGTACATTATGACCTTCCCCAGACCCCGCAGTGCCGGGATCCTCGTGCACTGGGTACACCCTTTAATCTGGTCTCCTTCTGGAATTTTAAAGCCCACAAATGAACAAATTTGCCACTGTATGAGCAATTGCACCATTATATGGCCATAAAACATTAAAACATGCACAATCTTTGCATTTGCATACATAAGGTTTGAAAGATCCATGCATTATGTGTGTTTTTATAGCTTTCTATTTATTTTCTTTCATCTTTTGTAACATTTTCTCATTTGTTAGGAAAACTGTGTTTTCTTGCTAACTTGAACAGAAAGCCAGCGCCAAAATGAATTACATTGTGAACAAGAAATAGACGACATTAAGAGAGGAGTTGAGTCTGGTAATATTACACCAGATACTTCTCTTATCAGATTCTCAGATGATGCCCTTGACGAGCAAAAACACTGCATCGGGATTGCTGATGAAAAGGTTGCAATGGCAATCCAGGCCTATGACTTGGTACATCACATTGCAACTCTATGGTCTCCTTTAACAATTTCACCTTCAATCAATTTCATTGGCCTTAAACTGCTGCACTGCACATTTCTCTGTATTCTTTATATAAAACGCAATTCCTTTGAATTTCCCCCTTTTTAGTGTCATTTTATATTTTTTTGTTTAGTTTAATCATTTGCGTTTATTTATTAGTAGAACCTAAAATATCACTGTGAAATTGTTGAAAATCCAGTGTATTAAATTTTCTTTTGATACGAAGGGGTCATCCTAGTGATGTCTAACCTGTTCATGGTGGGTGATTCTAACTCTTAAGAGGGATTTATTTCAGTTGCTTGTGGGGATTTTAGACTGTCCTTGGCCAGATTCATATGGACTCCACCTGTCCAATAAGATCCTGCTCCCACACTATAAACAGATATTTAGAGAAAACTCTTTGCTTCATGTCATTTACCTGAAACTAATGCAACTGGTGTAATTCTGACCCGATAAATCAGCAAAAAGATCAAGAATATCTTTAATAGATAAGACATCCTCCTGATTAGCCGTACAAAATATGAAAGTATCATTGGCAAATAATGAATGTGAGATCTCAAGGGAATAACTAGACACCTTTCTTCACCCCCAAAAAAAACTAATTCTCTATCGATACCCAGTAATCTTGAAAGAACTTCTATCGCAATGATAAAAATAAAAGTGCTTAAAAGGACAACCTTGCTTAATTCCTCAAGATCGTTCAATGTGTTCAAAACGAAGGTTCAAAAACTTGTCTCGAGGAGGTCTCTCGACCAGGTCGAGATTCTCAAGATCTCGAGGTCTCGGCAAGAATACATTTTTTTTTTTTTTTTGGGGTTTCAGTTTGATGTTTCGGTGGGCAAATTGCCATAATTTGCTCTGAAACTTTAAAAGAAGCTTGTTTTAGGCTTAATAAACATATTTAAATCATCAAATTGTGAAAAAAAAACCCTCCCAATTTTGTGCTTTGGATTTGCATCCTTGGTTGGCAGAAACGTCGAATCCTTATGTAATATTTGCCTATACACATTGTTTGAGTGCTATGAGACATAGTGGGCAAATAAAACAAGTAAATTATTAAATAATGGTTGAAGACACATAATATTGAATAATTATTTAAGAAATAGTTAAGGACTTAAAGTAAAAAACTACAAAGTATAGTGATGAGTGAACAATGCATTATTAAATAGACAACCAAGTACAATGAACAATACATATGTCATATGCACCATAGTCTTCCATGTCCTAATAATACAATATTGTGAGTTTGTGACTGTCTATTGATAAGAATTATGACATGCTGGATCAAGTCCACTCATGGTCCGATGGAACCGACGTGCATTGTCTTCCGTCTGCATGACATATGAATGCCACATCATAGTGTTTGAGAAGAAACAAGAGTAATTTCTTCTCAAGCAGGTTGAGATATCCGAGATTTTCGAGATTTCGCCGAAATTTCGGTCGAGTTTACCAAAACCATGCAGATTTGGGTCTTGTAAGAGAACTCGTCTCGACCAGGTTGAGATTCTCAAGTTTTCCGGTCGGTGAGTTTTAGAACTATGTTCAAAACTACTACCCTATAGTTTTATGGAGTGATACCGATGAAATCAGGTGACCAATTAATCACACCATTTTTCAGCAAAACCTAAAAATTCAATGACCCCTTGAATTAAACCCCATTCTAACCTGTTGTACGCTTTTGACATATCTAATTTCAAGGTCATATAATCTCTTTTGCCTTTTTTATGGGAGAAGAAGTGAAAGATTTCCTGAACTATAACTATATTATCTGAAATCTGCCTCCCAGAGACCATGATATACAGTTCATCTGCAGCTGATTTGAGTTTCCCCATTGGCAAGTGAGTGGTTAGAAACGAGGCTAGTTGGTATTGGGATTTAGGGGTTATAAAAGAGTTATGGGAGGGGGAGTTGGGAGAAATAACTGATTTGATACTCTGTTTGTCAGGTGTTTTATTCCTTCTTATCACCCGATAAGCATATCTGGACCCTATACTCTGATGGATGCTTCTCCACAAGGTATTACTCCATGGCGTCTCTTTCCCCCTCCCAAAACAACCTAGCATATCCCTTCAAATTGATTTGAAAAATTCGAGCTCCACCAAAGTACAAGACTCTAGCTTGGGAGGTGAGTCATGAAAAGGTAAAATACTTCTGATAGGCTTCAGAGGAAAGTGAAGGAAGCTTTATTTTCCCTCAGGTTTGCCTCATCTGTGTGTTAAATGGGAATCTGTTGGTAATCTTTTTATCTGTTGTGAATTCTCTTGGGCTGTCTGTGTAAAAACTGAAACCTATTCATGATCCAGAAAACACAATAAACAGAAAGAAGAATCTATCACACACAACCGCAATGCAAGGATTTACATGGTTCGTCAAGGTGCCTACATCATTGGAGGGATGAGAGCAGTTTTCACTAAGAATGGAGAAAGGGTTACACACTCTCTTCCTCACGCCTGTGTTTACAAAGAATTCCCAGTAACCCTAATAACCCCCATCACAACAATTTATAGGGAAACAAAGAGATACAAATCTCCTGAATTACCCCATGTAAACCCTGCAAAATTTCCTCAGGGGCTGCTGCCTTGAACCCCCAGCATGGAACCCCCAACTCACTGTGGCTGAAGATGAAGATAAATACCAAGGTGGCCTGACTCCTACAGGCTTTTTAACGGCCCTTCAGAGACGGGAGACAATCCAGTCCTAAAAAATACAAGGACATCAACCCTCACCATTCTAGGTCCATTTTATGTCTCTATTTGGTCTATCCTGGAACCCTCACCTTGTTATTTGGGACCTGATGTCTTTTTTGGCAGTCCATTCTCCTTCCCCCTACCCCGCCCCCACAAAAAAAAAAAGAAAAAAAAAAAAAAAAAAAGGAGGAAGAAAAAAGAAAGCTCATGTGGCGGTTTGTTATCTTGGTGACCATTTGGACGATTTGGGAATAGGGTTGGGTGAGATCGTCTAAGGGGGTTGCGGAAGATGGCTTAGGACAATTGAAGCCTTCCATGATTTCCGCTAGACCATTACTTGAAACATTTGGAATTCTTCTGCTCACCGTCTTCTTGTCCAGCATGCATGGATTCCCCCACCTCCAACCTCCATAAAGCTTAATACGGATGGCTGTTCTCTTGGTAATTTGGGCCCTGTAGGCATTGGAGGTATTTTTAGAGGTCATGATGGTATGCCATTTTTGTCTTTCTCAGGATCTGTTTGTAGAGGCAACGCTATTACAACTGAGCTCAAAGCACTATGAATTCAGGTTTAGAGCTAGTGTTGGATCATGGTTGGATGAATATTATCATAGAAGGGGACTTCAGATCTGGAATTTCATTGGCTCCAGTTGGATTGTGTGGTTCTTGGACATGTTTGCATCTCCCCAAGAAAGGCCAGAGTTATTGCCTTTCGGGGAAGCTGTTCCTTCTCCTGGCGATTGAGGTCTCTAACTTCATTCTGATAAGCTGGCCAGAGGAGTGGGTAGACACACTATGCATGTGGGCTCCTATCCTATGGTATAGTTTTTTTCTGTAGCCTGCTGGCCTTTAGCCTGTATTGTTGTTGCCATAGTTCGAAAACTCGTTTCGTTTCGGTGTTTCGGGCTGACCGAAATATCCGCAATATCCGAAATTTCGGATATTTTGGTCGAAATTTTGCATTTTTCTGGTATGTTTCGGTGGGTTTTAGGCCAAGTTGAGGCCTTAAACTTCATGGAAACCCTATTTTAGGCTATATAAACACATTTAAATGTTCAAATTGCAAAAATAGTCACCCAAAGTGGTGTTTTGGACCATTGATTGGTAATGTACGGTCGAACCTTAATGTGTAACATAGTTAATTACACATACACATTGTTTAAGACTTTAAGTACTAGAGGACATAATAAATTAATGATTAATAAGCAATTTAAACACGTAAATTGACTTGGAAGTTGGAAACATAAAGTGAATGACTCATAAGTCATAACTTAAGTCATAATATTTAGTACATTAAGTCAATAACAAGTTAACAACTTAAGAAGTTTGAATCTTGTGTTCTCCAAGTGGTTCCGGCATAGATTCGAAGGTCGGTACACAAATCAGCAAAGAGAGTTTGAAGAATGAAGAACACAGAAGAAACAAACCACAAACGAGCAGCCTTGTTAGTCTTGGTCGAAATTTCGACCGAGACTAATGAGTTTCTGCCTTTTGTACTAGATGTTTTGAAAAGATAATCTCGATTTCTCGCAAGATATGTACCAATATCTCGAGATAATCGAAATCTCGACCGAGATTTGGTATTTTTTTTTATTCGAGGTACCATTTCGTTTCGCCCTGGTCGAGATTTTCGAAATATTCGAAATCTCGACCGAGATTTCGCGAGATTTAGTACTATGGTTGTTGCTGTACTCTATCTTGTATCTTATTTTCCTTTCTCAATAAAAATGGTTATTTATTAAAAAAAAAAAACTATGCATTGGCTCAGTGTCATTATTCTGCCATAGGATCCATTGTGTGCTACACAGGTGTGTCAAATTGATTATTTGTCAATTTTCAGGCTATTTAGAGTTTTAGACTACTGATTCTCTCGACTTATAAACTGGATTTCTAGTTTTTACTTCTCTAGAGCTTGATGGGAATCTTATTGTGAGAGTCGGAACCATCTCTTGGTTCTCAAGGAGCATTTTGTTTGGAATTAGATGAGCATATTCATTTCTCCTGTTATTTCTTCTTGCAGAATTATTCCTTCTATTTGTGGAATGTTATTGATTCTTTCCCTTAACTTCTTGTGCTGACGGTAATTTGTATCATGTTCCAGGTTGATGCACATGTTCAGCAACTTGATCAATATATGAAGAAACTTGATGAAGAGCTCAGAAGAGGTAGTTCAATATTCATTCAGCTGGTAATAGTGCCTGGCTTGATGTTTCTGCCTGTGAAAAGAAACAGCCCTCCTTTTTTCCCCTTATTTGTATGGTTCCGTGGCTTGTAACAGAAAGAGATCTTGCTGGTGCCGGTGGGGTGGCTGCTCCGAATCCCAGCATTAATGTTAAATCTGGAAGAGGAAGTGAAAGTAGAAAAGGAGGGCGTAAGAAGTATCTATCTATCTTTCATTTATTTTGCATTCAAAGGTTTCATGCAGTCATTGTTGACAGAAACATTTTTATTAATGTTGAATATCATTTGTTTTGAGGTACAATTCTTCAATATGCTTTTTGATGCACCATGCTGGATGCTGCTATTGCTGCAGCCATATGGCTATCTTGCAAACCCCTGAATTAATTTCATTGTAGCTGAGAATCATGGTTCATGGAGAGAGGTATTAGA
>NW_025317863.1:0-25044 GCF_018873765.1 Telopea speciosissima
ATCGAAATAGATATCGATTCGAAGGTCACGAGCCTCAACATCGCATCCACACGTCTAATAAGAGATAAGGACACTTTTTAGAAAATACCAAAACCCAAAAAAGTAAAGAAATAACCCCAAACGACCAATCCGATCTGGTTTAAACCGAAAATAATCATATGTCAAAATATGTATCGATTCAAAGGTCACGACCCTCAACATTGCATCCACACGTTTAACAAGAGATAAAGACACTTTTTAGAAAATACCAAATCCAAAAAAGTACAGAAATGCCCCCAAATAACCCCAAATGACCTACCCGGTCTGGTTTAAATAAAAAATGAACATATGCCAAAATAGGTATCGATTTAAAGGTCACGACCCCGAACATTGCATCCACATGTCTAATAAGAGATAAGGACACTTTTCAGAGAAACCCAAACCCAAAAAAGTATAGTAATGCCCCCAAATAACCCCAAATGATCCCCTAGGTCTGGTTTAAACCGAAAATGAACATATGTCGAAATAGATATCGATTGGATGGTCACGACCCTCAACATCGCATCCACACATCTAATAAGAGATAAGAAAACTTTTTAGAGAATACCAAACCCAAAAAAGTACAGAAATGCCCCCAAATAACCCCAAACGATCCACCCGGTCTGGCTTAAATCAAAAATTACCATAAGCTGAAATAGGTATCGATTCGAGGATCACGACCCTCAACATCGCATCCACACATCTAATAAGAGATAAGGAGACTTTTTAGAAAATCCCAAGCTAAAAAAAGTACAGAAATGCCCCAAAATAACCCCAAACGACCAACCCAGTCTGGTTTAAACCAAAAATGAACAAATGCCGAAATCGGTATCGATTCAAAGGTCACGACCCTCAACATCACATCCACACATCTAATAATAGATAAGGAGACTTCTTAGAAAATCCAAAGCCCAAAAAAGTACAGAAGTGCCACAAAATAACCCCAAACGACCCACTCGGTCTTATTTAAATCCAAAATGAACATTTGTCGAAATAGGTATCGATTCGAAGGTCACGACCCTCTGCATTGCATCCACACGTCTAATAAGAGATAAGGAAACTTTTTAGAAAATACCAAACCCAAAAAATATAGAAATGCCCCCAAATAACCCAAATGACCCATCCGGTCAGATTTAAACCGAAAATGAACATTTGCCAAAATAGATATCGATTCGAAGGTCACGACCCTCAACATCGCATCCACACGTCTAATAAGAGATAAGGACACTTTTTAGAAAATCTCAAACACAAAAATGTATAGAAATGCCCCCAAATAACCCCAAACGACCCACCCGGTCTAGTTTAAACCAAAAATGAACATATGCCATAATAGGTATCGATTCGAAGGTCACGACCCTCTACATCGCACCCACACATCTAATAAGAGATAAGGACACTTTTTAGAAAATACCAAACCCAAAAAAGTACAGAAATGCCCCTGAATAACCCAAACCACCCATCCGGTCTGGGTTAAACTAAAAATGACCATATGTCAAAATAGGTATCGATTCGAAGGTCACGATCTTTAGCATCGCATCCACACGTCTAATATGAGATTAGGAGACATTTTAGAAAATTTCAAGACCAAAAAACTACAGAAATACCCCCAAATAACCCCAGACGACCCACCCGATCTAGTTTAAACCGAAAATGAACAAATGCCAAAATAGGTATCGATTTGATGGTCACGGGCCTCAACATCGCATCCGCACCTCTAATAAGAGATAATGACACTTTTTAGGAAATACCAAACCCAAAAAAGTACAGCAATGCCCCCAAATTACCCTAAACAACCCACCTGGCCTGGTTTAAACCGAAAATGACCATATGCCAAAATAAGTATCGATTCGAAGGTCACGACCCTCAATGTCGCATCCACATGTCTAATGAGAGATAATGACACTTTTAGAAATTCCCAACCCAAAAAAGTATAGAAATGCCCCCAAATAACCCAAAACGACCCACCCTGTCTAGTTTAACCAGAAAATGAACATATGTGAAAATAGGTATCGATTCGAAGGTCATGACCGTAAACATCGCATTCACACATCTAATAAGTGATAAGCACACTTTCTAGATAATAGCACACCCAAAAAAGTACAGAAATGCCCCCAAATAACCCACAAGGTCTGGTTTAAACAGATAATGAACATATGTCGAAATAGGTATCGATTCGAAGGTCACGACCCTCAACATCGTATCCACATGTCTAATAACAGATAAGGACACTTTTCAGAGAATCCCAAACTCAAAAAAGTACAGAAATGCCCTCAAGTAACCCCAATCGACCCACCCGGTCTGATTTAAATAAAAAATGAACACATGTCAAAATAGGTATCGATTCGAAGGTCACGACCCTCAACATCGCATCCACTCATCTAATAAGGGATAAGGAATCTTTTTAAAAAATCCCAATTACAAAAAAGTACAGAAATGTCCCCAAATAACTGCAAACGACCCACCCAATCTGGTTTGAATTGAAAATTAACGTATGTCGAAATAGGTATTGATTCGAAGGTCACGACCCTCAACCTCACATCTACACGTCTAATTTGAGATAAGGACACTTTTTAGAAAAACTCAAACCCAAAAAAAGTACAGAAATGCCCCCAAATAACCCCAAATGACCCACCTAGTCTTATTTAAACCGAAAATGAACATATGTCGAAATATGTATCGATTTACAAGTCACAACCCTCAACACCACATCCACACATCTAATAAGAGATAAAGACACTTTTTAGAGCATCCCAAACCCAAAAAAGTACAAAAATGCCCCCAAAGAAGCCCAAATGACCCACCCTGTCTGGTTTAAACCGAAAATGAACATATGACGAAATAGGTATTGATTAGAAGGTCACAACCCTCAACATCACATCCACACGTCTAATAAGAGATAAGGACACTTTTTAGAAAATCCCAAACCCAAAAAAGTACAGAAATGCCCCAAAATAACCCCAAATGACCTACCCGGTCTGATTTAAATTGAAAATAAACATATATCAAAATAGGTATCGATTCGAAGGTCATGACCCTCAACATCGCTTCCACACGTCTAATTAGAGATAAGGACACTTTTTAGAAAATTCCAACCCCAAAAAAGTATAGAAATGCCCCCAAAGAACCCCAAACGACCTACCCGGTCTGGTTTAAACCGAAAATGAACATATGTCGAAATAGGTATCGATTCAAAGGTCACGACCCTCAACATTGCATCCACACATCTAATAAGAGATAAGGACACTTTTTAGAAAATCCCAAACCCAAAAAAGTACAGATATGCCCCCAAATCACCTCAAACAACCCATCCGGTCAGGTTTAAATAAAAAATGATCATATGTCAAAATAGGTATTGATTCGAAGGTCACGACCCTCAACATCGCATCCACACGTTTAATAAGTGATAAGGACAGTTTTTAGAAAATACCAAACTAAAAAAAGTACAGAAATGCCCCCACATAACCCCAACCCACCAGGTCTGGTTTAAATTGAAAATGAACATATGCCAAACTAGGTCTCGATTCGAAGGCCACGACCCTCAACATCGCATCAACAAGTCCAATAAGGGAGAAGGACAATTTTTAGAGAATCCCAAACACAAAAAATAACAGAAATGCCCCCAAATAACCCCAAACGACCCACCCGGTCTGGTTTAAACCGAAAATGAACATATGTCACAATAGGTATCGATTTGAAGGTCACAACCCTGAACATCGCATCCACACGTATAGAAAATACCAAACCCAAAAAAGTATATAAATGCCCCCCCCCCCAATAACCCCAAACAACCCACCTGTTCTGGTTAAAACGAAAAATGAACATATGTCATAATAGATATCGATTCGAAGGTTACGACCCTCAACATCACATCTACACATCTAATAAGAGATAAGTACACTTTTTAGAGAATCCCAAACACAAAAAAGTACCGAAATGCCCCCAAATAACCCGAAACGACCCTCCCGGTCTGGTTTAAATCGAAAATAAACATTCGCCAAAATAGGTATCGATTCGAAGGTCAAGTCCCTCAACATCCCATCCACATGTTTAATTAGAGATAAGGACACTTTTTAGAAAATACCAAACCCAAACGAGTACAGAAATGGCCCCAAATAACCCCAAACGACCCACCTGGTCTAGTTTAACCAGAAAATGAACATATGTGAAAATAGGTATCGATTCGAAGGTCACGACCGTCAACATCGCATCCACACGTCTAATAAGTGATAAGCACACTTTCTAGAAAATACCACACCCAAAAAGGTACAGAAATGCCCCCAAATAACCCCAAACGACCCACCCAGTCTGGTTTAAACAGATAATGAACATATGTCAAAATAGGTATTGATTCCAAGGTCACGACCCTCAACATCGTATCCACACGTCTAATAAGATGTAAAGACACTTTTTAGAGAATCCCAAACTAAAAAAAGTATAGAAATGCCCTAAATTACCCCAATCGACCCACCCGATCTGATTTAAATCGAAAATGAACATATGTCAAAATAGGTATCGATTCGAAGGTCACGACCCTCAACATCGTATCCACTCGTCTAATAAGGGATAAGGACTCCTTTTAGAAAATCTCAATTACAAAAAAGTACAGAAATGTCCCCAAATAACCGTAAGAGTTCCACCCAGTCTGGATTAAACCAAAAATTTACATATGTCAAAATAGGTATCGATTCGAAAGTCACAACCCTCAACATCGCATCCACACGTCTAATTAGAGATAAGGACACTTTTTAGGAAAACTAAAACCCAAAAAAAGTACAGAAATGTGCCCAAATTACCCCAAATGACCCACCTGGTCTTATTTAAATCGAAAATGAACATATGTCGAAATATGCATCGATTTGCAGGTCACAACCCTCAACACCGGATCCACACATCTAATAAGAGATTAGGACACTTTTTAGAGCATCCCAAACCCAAAAAAGTACAGAAATGCCCCCAAAGAACCCCAAACGACCCACCCGGTGTAATTTAAACCGAAAATCAACATATGCTGAACTAGGTCTCGATTCGAAGGTCACGACCCTCAACATCGCATCAACAAGTCCAATAAGGGAGAAGGACAATTTTTAGAGAATCCCAAACACAAAAAATAACAGAAATGCCCCCAAATAACCCCAAACGACCCACCCGGTCTGGTTTAAACCGAAAATGAACATATGTCGCAATAGGTATCGATTCAAAGGTCACGACCCTCAACATCGCATCCACAAGTCTAATAAGAGATAAGGACACTTTTTAGAAAATACCAAACCTAAAAGAGTATAGAAACGGCCCCAAATAATCCCAAACGACCCACCCGGTCTAGTTTAACCAGAAAATGAATATATGTGAAATTAGGTAGCGATTCGAAGGTCACGACCATCAACATCAGGTCCACATGTCTAATAAGTGATAAGCACACTTTCTAGAAAATACCACACCCAAAAAAGTATAGAAATGCCCCCAAATAACCCCAAACGACCCACCCGGTCTGGTTTAAACAGATAATGAACATATGTCAAAATAGGTATCGATTCGAAGGTCACGACCCTCAACATCGTATCCACATGTCTAATAAGAGGTAAGGACACTTTTCAGAGAATCCCAAACTCAAAAAAGTTTAGACATGCCCTAAATTACCCTAATCGACCCACCCGGTCTGATTTAAATAAAAAATGAACATATGCCGAAATAGGTATCGATTCGAAGGTCACGACCCTCAACATCGCATCCACTCGTCTAATAAGGGATAAGGACTCTTTTTAGAAAATCCCAATTACAAAAAGGTAGAGAAATGTCCCCAAATAACCGCAAAAGACCCACCCAGTCTGGTTTAAACCAAAAATTTACATATGTCGAAATAGGTATCGATTCGAAGGTCACGACACTCAACATCGCATCCACACGTCTAATTAGAGATAAGGACACTGTTTTAAAAAACTCAAACCCAAAAAAAGTACTGAAATGCACCCAAATAACCCCAAATGACCCACCTGGTCTTATTTAAACCGAAAATGAACATATGTCGAAATATGTATCGATTCGCAGATCACAACCCTCAACACTGCATCCACGCATCTAATAAGAGATAAGGACACTCTTTAGAGCATCCCAAACCCAAAAAAGTAGAGAAATGCCCCCAAAGAACCCAAAATGACCCACCCGGTCTGGTTTAAACCGAAAATGAACATATGTCAAAATCGGTATCGATTAGAAGGTCACGACCCTCAACATCACGTCAACACGTCTAATAAGAGATAAGGACAGTTTTAAGAGAATCCCAAACCCAAAAAAGTACAGAAATGCCCCCCCAAATAACCCCAAACAACCCACCCGGTCTGGTTTAAACCAAAAATAAACATATGTCGAAATAGGTATCGATTCGTAGGTCACAACCCTCAACATTGCATCCACACGTCTAATAAGAGATAAGGACACTTTTTAGAGAATCCCAAACCCAAAAAAGTACATAAATGCCCCCAAGATACCCCAAACGACCCACCCTGTCAGGTGTAAACCGAAAATGAACATATGTCGAAATAAGTATCTATTCAAAGGTGATGACCCTCAACATCGTATCCACACGTCTGATAACTGATAAGGATAATTTTTAAAAAATCCCAAACCTAAAAAAGTACAGAAATGCCCCAAAAGAACCCCAAACAACCCACCCGATCTGGTTTAAACCAAAAATGAACATATCCCGAAATAGGTATCGATTCGAAGGTCACGATCCTCAACATCGCATCCACACATCTAATAAGAGATAAGGACAATTTTTAGAAAATACCAAACTTAAAAAAGTACAGAAATGTCCCCAAATAACCCCAAACGACGCACCCTGTCTGGTTTGCACCAAAAATTAACATATGTCAAAATAGGTATCAATTCGACGGTCACGACCTTTAACATCGCATCCACATGTTGAATGAGAGATAAGGACACTTTTTAGAGAATCCCAAAATCAAAAAAGTACAAAAATGCCTCCAAGTAACCCCAAACGACCCACCCAGTCTGGTGTAAACCGAAAGTAAACGAATGCCAAAATACGTATCGATTCGAAGATCACGACCATCAACATCGCATCCACATGTCTAACAAGAGATAAGGACACATTTTAGAAAATACCAAACCAAAAAAAGTACAAAAATGCCCCCAAATAACCCTGAACGACCTACCCGGTCTGGTTTAAACCAAAAATGAACATATGCCAAAATAGGTATCTATTCGAAGGTCACGACCCTCAACATCGCATCCACACGTCTAATAAGAGATAAAGACACTTTTTAGAGAATCCCAAACACAAAAAAAGTACCGTAATGCCCCCAAATGAAGGACGCGATTTTTTTTTCTTGTGAGGAGAGAGAAGCTCTGGCGATTTGAGAGTGGGATTCTTGGTGCTAGTGTTTGGTGATGGCCGGCAGGCCATTAGCTTCGGCTAATGGTCTTCCTCCTTTTCCCAATCCGGGAGAGGGGGAAGGTGGGGGTACTGTGGAAGGCTTATGTGATTCAGGTCGGGCAGGGGGTGATTTTGGTGGTGGGGCCTCCTCCTCGGGTGGTGGTGTGGTGGTGGCTGGCTCGGGATTGGTTCAACATGGCGGGGCTGTGAAGAAGGGAGTATCTTGGGCATCTTTTTTTCAGTCCTCTTCAAGTTCTTTAAATAATGAAGGTCTGGAACCGAGTTTTATTGAGCCAAATTTTATTAAGGGCAACCGTGTTGCTCAATGTTCTTCAGCTATGTTACAGGCAGAATTATCAAAGTGGAAGAACACCCTTCTTGGGCACTTCATAGGTCGCAGACCGAGTTTTTCTTATGTTAAGGAAGTCTTGCTGAAACAATGGTGCATTTCTGGGCATGTGGATATTAATCTCCTTAATAGTGGCTTTTTTGTTTTTCGGTTCAATTTGGAGGAAGATAAAGCCAAAGTTCTTGAAGGGGGGCCATGGACTGTGCAGCGGAGACCCTTGATCCTTCGGCCTTGGAAACTAGGGATGAAGCTTGAAAAGGTGGAATTGAACTTCATCCCTATTTGGGTTACCCTTCCCAACCTCCCCTTTCATTTCTGGAATGTGGAGGCCTTGAGCTCGATTGCCAATGTCCTGGGAAGGCCGATAGTCACTGATAAGATGACTAAGACTCAAGAGCGGCTATCCTATGCCCGGCTCTATGTTGAGATAGAAGCTGATTATGAATTCCCGGATCAAGTGGCTGTTTATGATGATGACAGTCTGGCTTTTTACCAAAAAATTACATACGAATGGAGCCCTCCTCGGTGCAACAGTTGCAGGGTTTTTGGGCATTCAAGTGGGCAGTGTAGCGTTAATCTTAACAAGCAAATGCCCTCCAGCCGGAAAGAATGGAGAGTGAAGAGCAACAAGAGTCCTCAGGTGACCGGAGCAGCTAGTGGAGGCGGTGCTCAAGCCTTACACGGTGGAGGTGCTGGTAAGCAAGTTCAAAATTCAAATTTCAAAAATACCCCAGGTGGCAGATCTGATGGGATTGTGGACACTACAAATTTGGAAGCTCAGTCCGTGGGGAATCCTAGCAATATCTGTTCTATGGAGAAGATTGCTGGAATTTCTAAAAAGTTGCCTAATTCTGGCCCAAAGAATTCGGCTGGCAGGGGGAAGAAGATTGTGTACCATAATGCTTTCGCTTTGTTGGAGCATCTAACGGAGGAAATTCCCTATGACTCCACAGAACTGATGTTGGATGCTGACTCATGCAACGTCCTTTTAGGGAAGGAAGTGGAATGTGAGAAAGATATTGGAAATCCCCCACACAAGGAAGGTGAGGAGGAAGGGGAATGTGTGTTTCAATCAGCAGATTTTCTTCAAAGCCATGCAAGGAAAGAGAGTGATGCAACGGCTGGAGGTGATTTAGTGGGTATTGAAAACCACACCTTTTTTCGAAATAAGGAAGGGTTTGTGGCAGCTGGGGGAGACTATGGCTATGGCAAGAGTTAATGCGGCAGTTCCTTCTATGGAAATTACAGATTGGGGGGGGGCCCATTAGGGAATCCTTGTTGCAAATCCTAGATGAGGGTGACAAAGCTAATGGAGATGCTCTAGGAGAGGAAATTACAGAAGGAGCCCAATCAAATCTGAAAGAGATCTCCACCAAGGGAAAGGAAATTTCGGGCAGCACTATTCTAAGGGGTCCAATTTTAGAAGGTATGCCCTGCATCCCTAACCATGCAATTTCTTTGAATTCAGAAAAGGAAGGGAGAGCTACTAGGGAGATGGGGAAGAGGAGACTGTTGACTTCTTTTAAACCTCAACGTATTGAAGTTCTTCCTAGCCAAAGCTCAAATCAGAAAGGAAGTGATAGTGGTCTGGCTTTTGGGGGTAAGAAGCTAGCTCCCCCTCCCCTCCAACGTTCCTAATGAACTGTCTCTGCTGGAATGTGCATGGCTTGAATGCCCCAGAGAAGAAGAGGTATGTGAAGAGAATCATAGCTGATAATAATTATAAAATGGCTATTCTCCTTGAAACTAAAATCAAATAAGGGAATGTTGACTCTACTTTCCAAAACCTGAAAAGGGGATGGAAGTTTAGTCACAATTGTAGTCAGGAGTACCATACCCGTCTATGGATTGGCTGGGATGAGGGCTGCCTTAAGGTGGATGTTCTAAAGTCTACCATTCAGTTGATACACACGAGGATTTCTTTTCTTGGGACTTCATTGTCCTTCCTTTGCACTACAGTGTATGCTCTTAATTCCCTAGAAGGTCGGATGGAACTTTGGAGGGAGCTAACTGATATTGCTACAGGAGTGGTTGAACCGTGGGCTGTCATGGGAGATTTCAATACAGTTAGACACCAAAATGAGAAGATTGGAGGGGATGCGATCCATCAGGGGGTGGTTGACGAGTTTAATTCTTGCATCTTCAATTCGGGACTGGCTGACCTAAAATGGAGAGGGGAATTTTACACTTGGAATAATAACCAAAGTGGTACTCGCAGAATCTGCTGCAAATTGGACCGAGTCCTTGTTAATAATGCTTGGCTGGACAAGTTGCGTTTCTTGGAAGCTCACTTCCTTTGCCCTGGAATATCTGACCACAGCCCGATTGCTCTCAAAATTTTGGACAATTTCAATTCTGGATCGAAACCGTTCAGGTTTTTTGATGCTTGGACCCATCATAAGGACTATGACGAAGTAGTTAAAAGGGGCTGGCTGAAGGCTATAAATGTCAACTCTAATCCTATTTTGCGCTTTGCGGCGAAGCTAAAGAATGTGAAATCTGAACTTAAATGCTGGAATAAGGAGAGCATTGGAGATGTCATAAAAAATGTTAAGGATGCAGAACTCGATCTTGGCCGAATTCAGCATCACCTTTCCCTTGATCCCCTTGATGATTCCCTTGCTGTCTTGGAAAAAGAAGCTAAAAGCTGTGGGCTGCATTACAAATGGAAGAAAGGTTTCTTAAAGAGAAATCCAGGGTTAGGTGGCTAGAGTTGGGGGATGGCAACAACATCTTTTTCCACAAGTCCATGCAAAGTAGGCACAATAGAAATCATATCTTAGAGGTCATGGACCAGACTGGAAATACTTTGGCCAACCCTAAGGTTATCAAAGGGGAGGCGGTTCTTTTCTATAAGAAGCTGTTCGGTCGACTACACCGATTTGGGCTCCTCGCCCCTCGATCCCCTCTGGGGTGGTCTCGAATCCCTGAATTTGGAACTTGGCAAGGAGGTTAATGGAGAGGAGGTTAGAAGAGTTGTGTTCAGTTTAAAAGACTCTAAAGCCCCAGGGCCTGATGGTTTCGGGGCTGGCTTTTATAAGCACTCTTGGGAGGTCATTGGTGAGGAACTAACGAATGCTGTCCAATGGTTCTTTGCGAATTCCTTCATGCCCCATTCTATTAATGCTACTTTTATCACTTTGGTGCCGAAGTCTGGGGATGTCTCCACTTTTGCGGGGTTTCGGCCTATTGCTTTATGCAACCTCCTATATAAGATCATCACAAAAATCCTCTCTAATAGGATCCAACATGTTATTGGGAGTGTGGTTAATCATAATCAGTCGGCATTCATCAAGGGCAGGTCTATTGTTGACAATATCCTTGTATGCCATGATATTGTGCGTGGCATCGAACAAAAAGCCACTAGTCCTACTGCAGTTTTGAAGGTGGATCTTCACAAGGCCTACGACTCTCTTAGTAGGAAATTTTTGTTTGATGTGATGGGAAGAATGGGGTTCTCCGACAAGTTTATAGGGTGGGTGAAAGCTTGTGTGACCACCCCTATGTTCTCTGTCCTTATTAATGGCAGCCCAGCGGGTTTCTTCGGTGGAGGGAGAGGGATTCGACAAGGTGATCCGTTGTCCCCCTACCTCTTCACCCTTGCAATGGAGGCTTTTTCTGGAATTATGCGAAGGCTTGAGATTGATGGTCAGATTAAGCTGCTACCCCGTTGTAAATCGTTCCACCTTTCCCACCTCATTTTTGCGGATGATCTTATGATTTTTGTGAAGGGGAACCGTGATTCGATTTCAGCTAGTTTGGGGGGTCTTGATGAGTTTGCTGCCCTCTCCGGGCTTCAACTTAATAGATCTAAGTCCTCTATTATATTAGGGGGCCTTACCCAAGCTAGCAGTCTGGAACTTTTGGATTTAACGGGTTTTTCGGAAACCAAGCTACCTATTAGGTACCTTGGAGTTCCTCTTGTGTCTGGCAGGTTATCCATGAAAGATTGCAGCCCCATCTTGGATCTGGTTTGTCGAAAATTGGAGGGGTGGAAGGCTAGATTCCTCTCTTATGCTGGTCGTCTTCAACTCTTATCTTCAGTTCTGCAAGGTAGCTACATTTACTGGGCAGGGATCTTTGGCCTTCCAGGAAATGTTATCACCAAACTGGAGTCTATGTTCTCTAATTTCCTTTGGGCAGGCCCCTCCCTTGAGAGGAAAACCCATTTTATTTCTTGGGATGCGGTCTGTAAGCCAAAATCAGAGGGAGGGTTGGGAATCAAGCGGGTCAAAGAAATGAACATTGCCAGAATTATGAAGCAAATTTGGTGGATTGCCTCCAAGCAAGATCGGCTTTGGGTTAATTGGGTACAACAAAGATACCTCAAGCAAGAGTCTCTTTGGACAGTCAAGGGTCTCAATAACTGCTCTTGGGTTTGGCGTAAAGTCTTGAAGTACAGAGATAAAGCCCTTCCCTTCATCAAAACTATTATTGGGGATGGGTCTGCTACAAAGCTTTGGCTTGATAATTGGCACCCGTTTGGAGTTCTTTTGAGCAGATTTGGTAATAGGATTTGCTATGATGCAGGCTCTTATTCCCTTGCTGCCCGTCATGCTTGTGTCAAGGAGATTATCCATGATGGAGATTGGCACCCTGGTCCCTCTACATCTTTCGATCTCATTGATATTTGGAGGGCCCTTCCAGCCATTGAAAAATTTCATGATGAGGTTTCGGATTTGACAGTGTGCATTGGTAACTCATCTGGTAATTTCTCTTCCAAATCAGTCTGGAATGCTATCCGCACAAGAGCTGCCCGTATTGACTGGAGCGAAGCTGTTTGGTTTGAAGGGAGTATAAAGTCCCATTCCTTTATAGCCTGGAGATGCCTTTCGGATGCCCTCCCCACTAGGGACAACCTCATTCATAGACACATTTCGACTCCTCATCATTGCGTGTTTTGTTGGGCTGGAACCGAAAGCAGGAATCATCTCTTCTTCGGGTGCCCTTTTACTACTGATATTTGGAAAAATATTTATGACCTTTGTTTTCATGATGGGGCCACCCTAGCAATGCCATTGATGCAGCCATTTCGGTTAGATATGTTGCAGGTAGAGCAGGGAAATTGGGGCTGGTCATAAAGCTTGCTTTCTGTGCCACAATCAAGCATATTTGGTCGGAGAGAAATTACAGAATTTTTAGAAACAAAATCAGATCTAAGGACCAGATTGTAGGGGCTATAAAGGAGGATGTTATTGGCAGATATCTTCCATTGACCCCGGGAGACCCTACTACTGCCAATCATCATATTGCTGCCAAATGGGATCTTCAAGTTCGTTGGACTGCAAGAATTCCAAAGGCATGCTCTTGGTTTGCTCCAAATCCGAACATGGTTGCTCTCCATTGTGGTCTCTTTCAGATGACAAGGCAGGCTTTGGGCGTCTCATTCATGATGATAGTGGGGATCCCTTAGCTGCCTTTGCTGGCATAGGGGAAGATCTTTCGGTGCTGTCCATGGAGCTCATGGCTATTTACAGAGGAATTTCCCTTTGCGTTGATAAGGGCTTTTATGATGTCTCTATTAGGTTGGATTCGAAGTTGGCCGTCGATATTTTGAATGGAGTGATTACTGGGCCTTGGCAAATCCTAACTTTGGAAAGTAAGATCCACATAAAGGCAAGGCTGCTTAGGTCTAAAGAATTCATTCATGTGTGGAGAGAACAGAATCAGCCTGCAGATTTCATGGCCTCCATCCCTACAGACCCTTCAGGAATTCTTTGGGAGCCTGAGTCCTTCCCTCTGGAGCTAGCGATTCTCATAAAGCAAGATAAAGAGTTTGTAACCTATTATAGGATGTAGCCTTGGAGGGGTTCTGTCTTCCTCCTTGTTGTTTGGATAGGGCATGCCCTCTCTTCTCTAGGGTCCTTTTCCCCTCTTTTGGGTTCTTAAAGGATGCCTTTTTTGTATTTTTTGTATTTTTTTTTTCTTTTCCTTCGTAATATATTTCTTACTTATCAAAAAAAAAAAATGCCCCCAAATAACCCAAAACGACCCACCCGATCAGGTTTAAATCGAAAATAAACATTTGCCAAAATAGGTATCGATTCGAAGGTCAAGACCCTCAACATCGCATCCACACGTCTAATAAGAGATAATGACACTTTTTAGAAAATTCCAAACCCAAAAAAGTATAGAAACGCCCCCAAATAACCCCAAACGACCCACCCGTTCTGCTTTAAATAGAAAATGAACATATGTCGAAATAGGTATCGATTCGAAGGTCACGACCCTCAACATCGCATCCACACGTCTAATAAGAGATAAGGACACTTTTAAGAGAATCCAAAACCCAAAAAAGTACAGAAATTCCCCCAAATAACCCGAAATGACCCACCAGGTCTGGTTTAAACCGAAAATAAACATTTTCTGAAATAGGTATCGATTCAAAGGTCAGGACCCTCAACATCGCTTCCACACGTCTAATAAGAGATAAGGGCACTTTTTAGAAAGTACCACACCCAAAAAAGTATAGAAATGCCCCCAAATAGCCGCAAACGACCCACCCGGTCTGGTTTAAACAGATAATGAACATATGTCGAAATAGGTATCGATTCGAAGGTCATGACTCTCAACATCACATCCACACATCTAATAAGAGATAAGGACACTTTTTAAAAAATACCAAATCCAAAAAAGAACGAAAATGCCCCAAATAACCCAAAACGACCTACCTGGTCTTGTTTAAATCGAAAATGAACATATGTCGAAATTGAAATTGATTCGAACGTCAAGACCCTTAACATCGCATCCACACATCTAATAAGAGACAAGGACACTTTTTTGAGAATCCCAAACCCAAAAAAGTGCAGAAATGCCCCCAAATAACCCCAAATGACCCACCCGGTAAGGTTTAAATCGAAAATGAACATATGTCGAAATAGGTATCGGTTCGAAGGTCACAACCCTCAACATCGCATACACACGTCCAATAAGAGATAAGGACACTTTTTAGAGAATCCCAAACCCAAAAAAGTGTAGAAATGTCCCCAAATAACCCCAAACAACCCACCCGGTCTGGTTTAAATAAAAAATTAACATTTATCGAATTAGGTATCGATTCGAAGGTCCCAACCCTCAACATCGCTTCCACACGTCTAATTAGAGATAAGGACACTTTTTTTAAAATCCCCAACCAAAAAAAGAACAGAAATGACCCCAAATAACCCTAAACTACCCACCTGGTCTGATTTAAACCGAAAATGAACATATGTCAAAATTGGTATCGATTAGAAGGTCATGACCCTCAACATCGCATCCACACATCTAAGAAGAGATAAGGACACTTTTAGAAAATACCAAACCAAAAAAGTACGAAAATGCCCCCAAATAACCAAAAACGACCTACCTAGTCTTTTTAAACCGAAAATGAACATATGTCAAAATTGGTATTGATTCGAACGTCACGACCCTTAACATCGCATCCACACGTCTAATAAGAAATAAGGACACTTTTTAGAGAATCCCAACCCCAAAAAAGTACAGAAATGCCCCCAAATAACCCCAAACGACCCACCCGGTCTAGTTTAAATCAAAAATAAAAATATGTCGAAATAGGTATCGATTCGAAGGTCACGACCCTCAACATCGCATCCACACGTCTAATAAGAGATAAGGACACTTTTTAGAAAATACCGAACCCAAAAAAGTATAGAAATGCCCCCAAATAACCCCAAACGACCCACCTGGTCTGTTTTAAAATTAACATATGTCGAAATAGCTATGGATTCGAAGGTCACGACCCTCAACATTGCTTCCAAACGTCTAATTATAGATAAGGAAACTTTTTTGAAAATCCCAAACCCAAAAAAGTACAGAAATGCCCCCGAATAACCCCAAACGACCCACCCGGTCTGGTTTAAACGAAAAATGAACATATGTAGAAATAGGTATCAATATGAAGGTCACGACCCTCAACATTGCATCCACACGTCTAATTAGAGATAAGGACACTTTTTAGAAAATCCCACACCCAAAAAAGTATGGAAATGCCCCTAAATAACCAAAAACGACCTACCTGGTCTGGTTTAAACTAAAAATGAACATATGTCAAAATTGGTATTGATTCGAACGTCACGACCCTTAACATCGCATCAACACGTCTAATAAGAGATAAGGACACTATTTAGAGAATCCCAAACCCAAAAAAGTGCAGAAATGCCCCCAAATAACCCCAAACGACCCACCCGGTCAGGTTTAAACCGAAAAAAAACATATGTCGACATAGGTATCGATTCGAAGGTCACAACCCTCAACATCGGATACACACGTCTAATAAGAATTAAGGATATTTTTTAGAGAATCCCAAACCCAAAAAAGTATAGAAATGCCCCCAAATAACCCCAAACTACCCACATGGTCTGATTTAAATCGAAAATGAACATCTATCAAAATAGGTATCGATTAGCAGGTCACAACCCTCAACATCGCATCCACATGTCCAATAAGAGATAAGGACACTTTTTAGAGAATCCCAAACCCAAAAAAGTATAGAAATGCCCCCAAATAACCCCAAATGACCCACCACGTCTGGTTTAAACCAAAAATGAACATGTGTCAAAATAGGTATCGATTCAGAGGTGACAACCCTCAACATCGCATCCACACGTCTAATAAGAGATAAGGACAATTTTTAGAAAATACGAAACCCAAAAAAGTACAGAAATGCCCCCAAATAACCCCAAATTACCCACCCGGTCAGTTGTAAACCGAAAATGCACATAGGTCGAAATAGGTATCGATTCGTAGGTCACAACCCTCAACATCGCATCCACACGTCTAATAAGAGGTAAGGACACTTTTTAGAGAATCCCAAACCCAAAAACGTAAAGAAATTCCTCAAATAACCCTGAACGACCCCCACCTTGTCTGGTTTAAACCGAAAATGAACATATGTCTAAATAGGTATCGATTCAAAGCTGACGACCCTCAAAATCGCATCCACACGTCTAATAAGAGATAAGGACATGTTTTTTTAAAATCCCAAACCCTAAAAAGTACAGAAATGCCCCCAAACAACCCCAAACAACCCACCAAGTCTGGTTTAAACCGAAAATGAACATATGCCGAAATAGGTATCGAATCGAAGGTCACGATCCTCAACATTGCATCTACACGTGTAATAAGATATAAGGACAATTTTTAGTAAATACCAAACCCCACCTTGCTCTGGAGATTTTGAGTGTGGTGCTCTTGGTGGTGGTTGCTCTTGGTGATGGCCGGCGGGCCATTTGCTTCGGCTGATGGTCTTCTTCCTCCACCCATTCCGGGATAGGGGGAAGCTAGGGGCTCGGTGGATGGCGGTTCTAAGTCGGCAGGGGGTGATCTTGGTGGTGGATCAAGGCTGAGAGAAGTTGCTGCAGGTGGGGGATCCTCCTTGGGTGGTGGTGGTGTTTTGGTGGCAGGATCGGGAATGGATATACATGGAGAAGCTGTTCGGAAGGGGGTGTCATGGAATTCATTATTTCAATCTTCTTCAAGCTCCCTTAATAGTGAAGGTTTGGAGTTAAGTTTCATTGAGCCTGTTTGTATTGATGGTATGCGTGTTGCACAATGTTCTTCAGCCATGCTTAAGGCAGAATTATCTAAATGGAAGAACACTCTTCTTGGGCATTTCATTGGCCGTAGGCCAAGTTTTACTTATGTTAAAGAAGTGCTGCTAAAACAATGGAGTATTTCTGGGCATGTGGATGTTAATCTTTTAGAGAGTGGATTCTTTGTTTTTCGTTTCAATTTGGAGGAAGATAAAGTTAAAGTGCTAGAAGGAGGACCATGGACTGTGCAGCGAAGACCGTTGATCCTCCGGCCTTGGAAACCAGGAATGAAGCTTGAAAAGGTTGAATTAAACTCCATTCCTATCTGGATTACTTTCCCCAACCTTCCTTTTCACTTCTGGAATGTGGAGGCTTTGAGTTCGATTGCTAGTGTTATCGGCAAACCGATAGCCATTGACAAAATGACAATGACTAAGGAAAGGCTCTCCTATGCCCGCTTATGTGTGGAAATTGAGGCTACCCATGATGTCCCGGAGCAAGTGGCTGTCCATGATGATGAAGGGTTGGTGTTCTTTCAAAAAGTGAAGTATGAATGGTGCCCTCCACGCTGCAATAGCTGCATGATTTTTGGCCATGCCACTAGTCAATGTGGTGCTAATCAAGCTACACAGAAGGGTAACAGCCGAAAAGAGTGGAGGGTGAAAGGTGGTGCTGGTCCTTCTCGGTGGCCGGAGCGGGACGTGGTGGTGGTGCTCAGGCCATGCACGGTGGTGATGGGGCTGAGATTCAAAATTCAAATGGAGATGCCAACTTGGGTGAAAGATTTGCTAGGATCACGGAATCTGATGGGATCACGAAATCTATGGGGATTTCCAAATCTGCTGGTTCTAGAAATCTTCCTAATTCTCCAACCAAGATTGCAGCTGGTAAGGGGAAGGAAGTTGTTCATGTCAATGCATTTGCTTTGCTGGAAGATCTAACGGAGGAAGTTGCCTATGATCCAAAGGAGCTAATGTTGGATGTTGATTCTTGCAATATCTTATTAGGAGATGAGCTGGATGATGGGCAGAATCCAAGGGATTCTTTAATTACGCAGATGGGGAGAATCTTGGAAGAAAAGGTATAGCTGGCTTGGATGGTGTGGAGATTTTGGAAAATTCAAATGGGATGAATGTGACAGCTGGGTCTTCTCCTACTAAAGCCCATGCGTTGACCATGAAGGGGAGAATTGGTGAGGGTGGAGAGAAGGAGAGTGGGGCACTTATGGAAGGTAATAATTCTTCCACTTCAGTTTTGGTAAGCAATGCTGATTGGGGGAGCTCTATTAGGGATTCTCTTTTGAAGATTCTTGATGAGGGGGCCACGTTGGATGGTGATGTCATTGAAGAAGGAGCTAAAGAAGTTGCCCGGCCAGATTTGATTTCCAAAACTGCCAGCCTATCCACCAAAGGAAGAAAGGATTCGGCTAGCTTATCTTTGAAAGACCCCACATTTGAAGGTATGTCCAACCCCACTATCCCCATTGTTTTAAATTCAGATAAAGAGGGGAGAGGACTAAGGGAGCAGGGAAGGAGAAGATTTTTGGCTTCTTTCAAGCCTCAGCGTATTGAAATCACTTCCAATGCTAGTTCTGTGAAGGGGACTGAGATTGGATTGGCTTTGGGGGTAAGAAGCTGGCTCCAACCCCTCCTTCTAATCGCGTTCCTAATGAATAGTCTATGCTGGAATGTGAGAGGGCTGAATGCCCCGAAAAACAAAGAAGTGTTAAAAGAATGCTTGCTGCCAAGGAGTATAAGTTGGCTATTCTTTTGGAGACAAAAGTTAAGGAGAATAATGTTAATACTACTTTTCAAAACCTTAAAAGGGGATGGAAATTCACTCATAATCGTAGTCCGAACACCATACCAGAATTTGGATTGGTTGGGATGAGGAGAGTTTAAAGGTTGAGATCATTAAATCTAAACCTCAATTTATTCATTTGAAAGTTGGAATTCTTGGTTCTTCTTTGGCCTGCCACCGCACCTGTTTATGCTTTTAATACTCTTGAGGGGAGGCTTGAGCTGTGGAAAGACATAGAGGAAATTGTCTGGTATGATCGACCCCCGGGCTGTAATGGGGATTTTAATATTGTTCGGCATCAGAATGAGAAGCTTGGAGGGGAGGCCATTCTTCATGGGGCTGTAGAGGACTTTAACGCTTGTATTTTCAATTCGGGCCTAGCTGATTTGAAGTGGAAAGGAGAAATGTTTACTTGGAGTAATAACCAAAAAGGCAGCAGCGAGAATTTGTTGTAAACTTGATCAAGTCTTAGTTAACAGCCATTGGCTGGATAAACTAAGTTTTTCTGAGGCGAATTTCCTATGCCCTGGTATCTCTGACCATAGTCCGATTATCCTTAAGCTGTTGGACAATTTCAATTCAGGTCCAAAGCCTTTCAAATTTTTCGATGCCTGGACTACTCATGGAGATTACTTTGAAGTGGTTAAGAAAGGCTGGGCTTTCCCTATAAAGCCACAGTCCAATCCTCTTCTTTGCTTCGCTGCAAAGTTAAGGAATGTTAAGCTTGAGCTGAAGAGGTGGAATAAGGAGGATTTTGGGGATGTTTTTCATTCTGTCAAGGTGGCTGAGGAGGAACTTTCCAGAATTCAGGCTGATATATCTTTGAATCCGATGGATGATTCTCTAATTATCCTAGAGAGAGAGGCCAAGGGCAAGCTCTGGAGTGCTTTGCAAATGGAGGAGAGGGTCCTAAAGGAGAAATCTAGGGTGAAGTGGCTCCAACTAGGTGACGGAAATAACAGTTTTTTTCATAAGTCCATGCGTAGCAGATTCAATAGAAAGCATATTCTGGAGATTGTTGATCAGAATGGAGTGGTGGTTGAAGAACCAAAAAGGATTAAAGAAGAGGCTGTAAACTTTTATTGTAATTTATTTGGGACTGATTCAATTGATGAGGGAACCTGCCCAAATTCTATCCACCTTTCGGGTGCTATTTCTGAAATTCAGATATTGGAATTGGAAAGGGGGATTAGTAGAGAGGAGATCAAGGGTGTGGTCTTTGCTATGAAAGATTCTAAGGCCCCAGGGCCTGATGGTTTCGGGGCTAGATTTTACAAAACAACCTGGGAGATTATTAAGGAGGACCTTATCAAGGCTATTAATTGGTTTTTTGAGAACTCCCTTATGCCCTATCTCGTTAATGCTACCTTTATTTCTACGATCCCTAAATCTGGAGATGTTTCCTCCTTTGCGGGCTATAGACCCATTGCCCTTTGCAATCTGCTTTATAAGATCATTTCTAAGATCATCTCTAATAGACTCGAGAAGGTTATCGGCGAGGTGATCAGTTTCAATCAATCAGCTTTTATCAAAGGAAGATCTATAGTTGATAATATTCTTGTTTGCCATGATATTGTGAGAGGAATTGAAGCAGAAAGCAGCCAACCCCTTTGTGGTGTTGAAGGTTGATCTCCATAAAGCCTATGACTCCTTGAGCGAGAACTTTCTATTTGGAGTGATGGAAAGAATGGGCTTCACAGGGAAATTCCTTGGATGGGTTAAGGCTTGTGTTACCACACCCATGTTCTCCGTTCTCATTAATGGCAGCCCCACAGTTACTTCAAGGGAGATAGAGGTATCGGGCAAGGTGACCCGCTCTCTCCTTATTTGTTCACTATTGCCATGGAAGCTTTTTCAGGAATTATACGAAGGTGGAAGTAGATGGTCAAATCAAATTGCTGCCTAGATGTAAAGCTCTACATCTTTCTCACCTTATATTTGCGGATGACCTAATGATCTTTGTGAAGGCCAATCGCGAATCTGTTTTGGCTAGTTTGGGGGGGTCTTGATGAGTTTGCAAGTCTTTCAGGGCTGCATCTCAATAGATCTAAGTCCTCTATTATTGTAGGGGGCCTAACCCAAACTAGTAGTATGGAACTTTTGGAATTAACGGGTTTCTCTGCGACCACTCTCCCTATCAGGTACCTCGGCGTCCCTCTTGTCTCGGGCAGGCTGTCCTTGAAAGATTGCAGTCCTATTTTAGATTTGGTTAGAAGGAAATTGGAAGGATGGAAAGCCAGGTTTTTATCTTATGTCAGGCGTCTCCAACTTATCTCTTCTGTGCTCCAAGGATGCTACATTTATTGGGCTGGTATTTTTGGGCTGCCAGGTAACCTTATCTCACAGATTGAGTCCATGTTTTCTAATTTCCTTTGGTCAGGCCCTCGCTTGAAAGGAAAATGCACTTCATTTCTTGGGATGCCGTCTGCAAGCCTAAAACTGAAGGAAGTCTTGGGCTTAAGCGGGTTAAGGAGATGAATGTGGCTGGTATTATGAAGCAAATCTGGTGGATTGCCTCCAAGCAAAACCGACTTTGGGTGCATTGGGTCCAACAGAGGTACCTCAAGCAAGAATCGCTTTGGACAGTCAAGGTGTTGCAAAATTGCTCTTGGGTTTGGAGGAAAGTTTTGAAATATAGAGATAAGGCTTTGCCTTTAATTAATACCTTCATTGGCAATGGCAGATCCACCAAACTTTGGCTCGATAAGTGGCACCCCGAGGGAGTCCTTTTTAATAGGTTTGGTAGTAGGATTTGCTATGATGCGGGATCTTATGCGCTTGCAGCCATCATGCACTTGTCAAGGAAATTGTTCGGGATGGAGACGGCTGCCTGGCCCTTCAACCTCTTTTGACCTTATTGATGTGTGGAGAGCCCTCCCTCCATTGATAAGTTGCATGGTGACAACCGGATTTGGTAATATGGTGGCAATCCGACGGTATCTTTTCAACCAAATCGGCTTGGAATGCCACCGTGTGAAGGCCAACCCGTGGATTGGAGTGAAGCAGTTTGGTTTGAAGGCAGCATTAAGTCCCACTCTTTTGCTTCTTGGAGGTGTTTGGTCGATGCTCTCCCCACTAGGGATAATTTTCTTCACAGGGGGATCCCGGTTCAACATAGTTGTGAGTTTTGTTGGGCTGGTATTGAGAGCAGAAACCATATTTTCTTTGCTTGCCCTTTTTCCATTGATATTTGGAGGAGGATCTTTGGTATGTGTTCTCTTCATGGACAGGCTCCCATGAACATATTTGATGCTGCCATTTGGGTTCGTTATGCGCAGGAAGAGCGGGGAGCTTAGGTGTGGTTTTAAAGCTTGCATTTTGTGCCACTATCAAGCATATTTGGTTTGAAAGAAATTTCAGAATTTTTCGGCAAAAGGCTAGATCTAAGGATCAGATTGTGGAAGCTATCAAGGGGGATGTTAGGACTGTAGTCACATCTCGGTTCTTTGAGTGGGAATCCTAGTCCTGCTAATTCCCACATTGCTTGGCCTGGAACTTGCAAGTTCATTGGGCTATTAGGATGCCGAGACCATGCTCGTGGTTCTTACCTCCTAACAATTTGTGGTCCCTTCACTGTGATGGTTCGCCGTCCGATGGTAGAGCTGCTTTTGGAGGAGTGATTCGTAATGCGATTGGACAACCTGTAGCTGCATTTGCTAACCAAGGGCTGGAACTTTGCATTCTCTCCATGGAGCTGGCTGCTATACATAGAGGCATTTCCCTTTGCATAGAGAGGAATCCTTGATGTTTCTATGGATCTGATTCCAAGTTGGCGATTGACACTATTTCTGGCAAGGTTGTAGGACCTTGGAAAGTACAACCTCTCAAGAGTAGAATCCTTACTTTGGCAAATGATTTGAGAATGAAAGAATTCACCCATGTTTGGAGAGAACAAAATCGACCAGCAGATTTTATGGCTGCAGTCCCTTGTGACTCATCTGGGGTAGTTTGGGATCCTAGAGATTTCCCCCCTGCCCTTATTCACTACCTTAAACAGGACTCAGATTTTGTCACTTATTACAGGCCGTAGCCTTTTTGGCTCGGTTCTTGTTTGATGGGGCCTGTCCCATCGTGCTTTGGGTTCTCTTCCCCTTGTCGGGTTCTTAGAGAATGCCTTCTTTTGTAGTTTTTCCTCCTTTTCTAATACAATCTTCTTACTTATCGAAAAAAAAAAAAATACCAAACCCAAAAAAGTACAGAAATGCCCCCAAATAACCCCAAACGACTCACCCGGTCTGGTTTGAACCGAAAATGAACATATGTCGAAATAGGTATCGATTTGATGGAAACGACCTTCAACATCGCCTCCACACGTCCAATCAGAGATAAGGACACTTTTTAGAGAATCCGAAACCCAAAAAAGTACAGAAATGCCCCCAAGTAACCCCAAACAACCCACCCGGTCTGGTTTAAACCGAAAGTGAACATATGCAAAAATACGTATCGATTCGAAGGTCACGACCCTCAACACCGCATCCACATGTCTAACAAGAGATAAGGACACATTTTAGAAAATACCAAGCCCAAAAAAGTACAGAAATGCCCCCAAATAACCCCTAACGACCCACCCGGTCTGGTTTAAATCGAAAATGAACATATGCCAAAATAGCTATCGATTCGAAGGCCACGACCCTCAACATCGCATCCACACATCTAATAAGAGATAAGGACACTTTTTAGAGAATCCCAAACAAAAAAAAGTACCAAAATGCCTCCAAATAACCCGAAACGACCCACCCGGTCTGGTTTAAACCGAAAATAAACATTTGCCGAAATAGGTATCGATTCGAAGGTGAAGACCCTCAACATCACATCCACACGTCTGATATGAGATAAGGACACTTTTTAGAAAATACCAAACCCAAAAAAGTACAGAAAAGTCCCCAAATAACCCCAAACGACCCACCCGGTCTGGTGTAAATCGAAAATGAACAAATGCCAAAATAGGTATCGATTCGAAGGTCACGACCCTCAACATTGCATCCACACGTCTAAGAAGAGATAATGACACTTTTGAGAGAATCATAAACCCAAAAAATGGCAGAAATGCCTCCAAATAACCCGAAATGACCCACCCTGTCTGGTTTAAACCAAAAATAAACATTTGCCGAAATAGGTATCGATTCGAAGGTGAAGACCATCAACATCGCATTCACACATCTAATAAGACATAAGGACACTTTTTAGAAAATACCAAACCCAAAAAAGTACGAAAATGCCCCCAAATAACCCAAAACGACCTACCTTGTCTTGTTTAAACCAAAAATGAACATATGCCAAAATAGGTATCGATTCGAAGGTCATGATCCTCAACATCGCATCCACACGTCTAATAAGAGATAAGGACACTTTTTAGAGAATCCCAAACCCAAAAAAGTACAGAAATGCCCCCAAATTACCCCAAACGACCCCCCCGATTTGGTTTAAACCGAAAATGAACATATGTCGAAATAAGTATCGATCCAAAGGTGACGACCCGCAACATCGCATTCACACATCTAATAAGAGATAAGGATAATTTTTAGAAAATACCAAACTTAAAAAAGCATAGAAATGCCCCCAAAAACCCCAAACGACCCACCAGGTCTGGTTTGAATCGAAAATGATCATATGTCGAAATAGGTATCAATTCGAAAGTCACGACCCTCAACATTGTGTCCACATGTCTAATTGGAGATAAGGACACATTTTAGAAAATCCCAAACCCAAAAAAGTACGAAAATGCCGAAATAAGTAACGATTCGAAGGTCACGACCCTGAACATCGCATCCACACATCTATTAAAAGATAAGGACACTTTTTAGAGAATCCCAAACCCAACAGAAATGCCCCCAAACAACACCAAACGGCCACCCCAGTCTGGTTTAAACCGAAAATGAACATATGCGAGAAATAGGTATCGATTCAAGGTCACGACCCTCAATATCGCATCCACACATCTTATAAGAGAT
>NW_025317864.1:0-25034 GCF_018873765.1 Telopea speciosissima
TATCCTTGTATAGGAGGTATCAGAATTAATGAAAACCCATCAATGTATGATTCCAAATTTTTAAACTTCAGATTGGTATGACTTTCTCTTCAGAAATTTTGAAGTTCTTGATTTACTAATTAAACCAAATTAATGGTGAGATAAAAGTGAGAAGATTTTCTTAACTTTATTTAAAAGATAACGCTAACGAACTCGTTGACTTAAAAAACAAAAAACTAACATACTCGTGGGTCGTGCCACCGGTGCGAATTTTAATTACATTTCCAATGTCATTGCAGTAGTTTTAAAGAATTCATCTTCGATTATTTTACTAACACATTAGAGTGTAATTAAGGGTGTTAAACGGTTAGGTTCGATTTAAATCATTTAATTAAAATCATAATTGAACCATTTATTAAACGAATTTATGATTTTGATTTAAACGATTCAGTTTGATTTGATTTTGACATGCTGAAGTCCAATAATTATAACTACAAACATAATACATGATAAATCATGTGGTTGTGATCAAACCTACGGCAAAATGTTTGGGTCTATGGCCTATCAAAAGGTTCAGAGTAGTGGCTTCACTCAATTCCTACGTTCAAACCTGATTCCCAAGATCTCAATTGTCTCTCAAGTAATTTATTTTTTGGTAAAAGAACTTTGTATGAGAATGTGGCCTACACCAGCATTCCCATGAGTCTCTTTCTCTTCTCCTAATATATGAAAAGACACTTATGCTCCCTTGTTTTGAGGAGGAGAGAGATAGACACATAAGAGTGTTTGCAGACAGAAAACTACTTTTTTGTTTTTTGAATGAAGTATTTGAGTATCTCTCAACTTCCACTGCTATGGTGGAGAGCATATATCTTCAGTACTGGATAGGTAAAATGAAAAAGGCAATGAGAGCAAAATCCCATGACACTGCTCTAATGCAAGTAATTTGATATCAAGTTTTAGATTAGTATCCAGAATTGGATAAGCTTAGTATCCACGTATTCAGATATTTGTCCAAATAATTTTTGATATCAAACAATAATTTATATTTAGTGGGCACTCTTTCCACTACATCCTCAATAGGACTAGTTCCACCATGTTTTGCAAATTTTTGACCACTTGGATTGACAATTGGTAAGCTGATCATTTGATAGATAGGGATGCCCTAACTATGCCACTTGATCTAGTAGGAAGGAAAAAAAAGAACTCTCAACCAAATGGTCTATCATGTATCAGATTTTATCATGATTTTGTTTTATTAGTTTTCTATTGAGGCAGTAAACTGTCAAGTCGGTGTTTCGAACTGCGATCAGCAGACGCAAAGGAAAGGGGACACCAGAGATGACCGGAGTAGACTCCAGTGGAGACTCTCCGATTTCTAAGTTAGTTTTCTGGCAACAATCAAGAATAACAGAGCAAATTCGCACACAACTTAAGAGTTCAATCCGTATTTGTTCGAGTGAGATGCAATACCTTGCGATGTAAGGCATGTCGTATTCCTCAATTTTGAGAAGTTTCCATTCACGGAATTCTTGAGGAGTTTCCCTTACTAATTTGGGAGTTCAATCCCGCTTTCATAGATCTTCTTGAGCCGTTTTTGGTGAGGTGATGCCAGTTTCCTATACTGAGTAGGATACTAATAGTAGTGCTTGATTTAAAGTTGGTTTTCGTTTGGAAAGATATGACCTGGCACAAGGGTCTAACTCACTAATCTTCTTCAAGATCTGCACTCTCCATGTGTTATGTTTTGAGCGGTTAGTTTATTTTACCCATATCAATTTCTATGGAAGACACTTTTCAAACATTTTCTCGAGCTCCTAACGACATGTGGACATTCTATATTAGTCTAGATCGTTAGCCACGGTTAGATGTAGGGGTGTCAATTTCAGGTCCGGTCCGCCAAGCCCGATCGAGCTCGCCCGGTTAAAGTCCGGCCTGGCCCGGTCTGATTGCTAAACATGCCGGGCAGTCCCGGTGTGGCTTCCTAGTCCGTTGGGCGTCCGATCGGATCGACTGATTCCAAGCCTGACCTAGACAGTCATGTTATAGCCCGACCCAATCGACCCTTTAACTTATAAACTTTCCCTTCCCTTCCCTCCAAATTTCTCTTTTTTTGTTTGTTTATTTGTTGGTCTTTGACATTTATTGGTTAGATACACTTAACGTAGGTGAGATGAAGCTTAGTTTTAGTTTTTAGATCTTACTTTGTTAAATATCAATTAGTAATCCTACACCGTTTAGAGACCGTTTAGAGTTAAATGACTCATTAACCCATTTTAGACCCGATTTAAGCCTGTTTAACCCGAATAAGGCTGCCCCGATTATAGACCGAACACCGACTGACCAAAATGAAACCGTACCATGCCCACCTAAGGCAAGCCCGAATACCTAAATGATCGGACACGGTGCAGCTTGTAAAATTGGTGAGGCCCGATTGGGCCCGACCTTGACCGACCGAACCCGACTGATTGACACCCCTGATTAGATGATATAATTAATGATTATCTTCATCAAACTTCGGCCATAGATAAATTGCTACACTAATTATTTAGGGTATGGTGAAAAGAATTCTTAAGATTCTACCCCCCCCCCCCCCCCCCCCAAAAAAAATTCTTGACATAGTTTTTTTTTTTGTTTGGTAGAAAAATTCTGAAGATAGTCATGAACCTTGCTTCCTATACTTTATATGTATTTTCTAAATTTTTTTTTGGTAAGTATTTTGTACTTACCCCATTACTTAATGAGAAAAAGCTTTCCTACAAAACTTGAGTGCAATTTTCCTTTCACGTGATCCCTTTTAGGGAAATAGAACGCCTGCATGGTTATTTTGCCTACATCCAAGACTTTGCAAAATTACTGGTCAGTGCCTAGTGAACTAAAAAATCTCATTCACTTAAATATTCTTGCACGCACTTTTATTGACCCCTATGTTGATGCTACATGATCGGTTAATGGTCTCTTTCCCATTTTTTTTTTATTTTCTCTCAATTACTTTGAAAATCTGAATATACAGGCCCCATGTGGATGAATATATTTTTTCAATATAACCATTTGTATGATATACAGATTCCTCTCTACATTGGGAACTTGAGAAACCCTCTCCCTTCATATTTTCATAACATGGAAACAATTTTGTATTATTTTATGTCACATGTATATTATAAGAGAAGAATTCTCTGGCTGGAGGATAAAAGAAAAATAAAAATTTTTGCCTTACAAGAATAACAGATGTTATTACATTCAAATTCCAATACTTATGTTAAATGAATATTGAATATCAAATTGAATCATGATAGTAGTTATGTTAATTGCATACAAATTCTCATATTGGAGTATTTAATTTGCTCCATTTGTAATCCTAACTCTGAAATGTAGGAGGTGATATGGCAGCCCAAAATGGATCCACATGATCCATGTTACTCCTTTTCCATGGCAAGTTTCAGCAATGCCATAAAAGGGATCCATTTTATTATCCTTTTTGGATATTCTTAACCTCTTCTGAAGAAAAATTATCCGAGTCTTCTAGTTTCCTGCCTGACCTAGTTCCCCAGTGCCGGCAATAAGAGGTAGGGGGTGGATCCCATCCAGACAGAGTGTTTGGGTAGGGGTAGGGTGGTTGTTGTGCCCCCCTTGTTACAGGTACTAGGAGAACTAGGCCAGACAGGGAACTGGAGGGGACAAAGATCCACTTCTGAATTGCTCTTAAAGAGTCCAATCCCACAAAGCGAATTGAAGAGGCAACCGAAAAAAACGAAAGAAATTGAGGCATGGGGACTGATGTGGACATGGGGACCATGACTAAGGGTGATAATCGGTTCAGTTTGGTTTGATTCATATTGTAATTGATCCAAACCAAAATCGCATTGATTATTAGCAATTTTAAGCTCCCAAATCAAAACCGGTTCATTTTGATTCCAATTTTTTATTTTTTATTATCTAGACCATAATCGGCTTTAATCAGTTTAAGAATTTGATTATTCAATTTAATCGATACATATTTTGGTTTACGATTTATTTGTTTTAAATGGTTCTAAATGATATAAACTGACGATTTATCAGTTTAAAATCAAAATCAAATTGATTACTTTTCTACTACGTAAAATCAAAATCAAACCAAAATAACAATCAATTTATTGGTTTTGATAAATGGTTTCTGATTTTAGATTAACACCCTTGACCATAACCGATTGTACTTACCAACCCAAATCATCATGCAATTACTGAAACAACCCTTTTTTATGCAGGGGCCAAAGCATGGTTTGCAATCCCCGATCGGTCAAAATCGTCTGGATCGGATCGATATGGGCTTACACGGATTTCAAATAATGACTGATCCTACCTGGCATTAGTGCATCGTTCCCTAGATTGATCAACTCGGTAGGATTGCCCGAATCTCGGGATCAAATAGGTCATTAAAGATTCTAAAATGGTTCATAATCTAGGGATCGGCTCGATCGATTTGCCCAGATTAGATCGATATTGGCCGTGATTTTTAGATTTATTTTAATTTTCATAAATATTAATATTTTCTGATTAATACTTGCCAATCCAGGAACAGATACCTAAAAATCCAATTTTTGATTTATTTTGTACCCATACAGACCGATATTGACCGATCCGAATTGGGATTGACTGACGGATCCCGACAAGGTTCGTAATCTCAGATCAAATCAGCTGACTTTAGCCTGATTGGATCGGTATCGGCCGAGACCGATCTCGATTCCGATCCGATCCAGCTGTACAAACAAGGGTAAGAAGGTAAAAAAAAATAAAAATTTTTTAACAAAAAAAAGGGGCAAAAATGTCATATTTGCCCGAGTTTGAGCGATCCCAATCCGATCCAGCCGATACAATCCGATACCGAGATTACAAACCTAAGTCATCCCAGTATTAGGAACATGGCTCAAAGAGATGATCCCTTTATTATGTAACCCATAATAATTGTACACGTGGTTAACCTAAGATCCTTTACTTGGTAGAGAAGGGTTGGGCCTGGGATTAGGGATGTAAACGGATCGGATTCGGCTCGGATAGTGCTATATCCACATCCGCATCCGATTAGCTATCGGACGGATTCGGATAGTGCTAAACGGATATAGACACGGATACGGATCGGATATTTTATCTGTTTACATGTAAATAAAGGTGTCAATTGGGATGGTTCCCGTTATTTGGGACGGGACGGTACCGGTACCGGTACTAAAAGTGGTAATCCCAATACTGTCCCATTTAGTTAACGGGACCAAACCTAGATCCCAATCCCGATTACTAGCGGGACGGGACGGTACCGGTTCTTAAACTGTTCTAGGCACTGTAGAAAAAGGGAGAAGAAGTTTAATTGTTTCTAACAAGGCGAGTTTATTAGTGTTGTGGAATTTTTTCACTATCATGAAATCTAAGTTGTCTACTGCTTTTTATAAAACAACTTAAATGATGAAATCATAGTTTTACTTCTTCAAACTCCCTAAGATCATATGTAATAAGCTTCTCATTTTTTTAAATCTAGAAAAGTCCTACAAAATGGAAGAATCCCGTTGTGTTTCTTCTTTGATTTTTCCAAATAAAACTCTATTTATCACACATGTCACATGGTAATATGGTACGAAGTGCAAAAAAGAAGAACCTGGTAGATATAGTTGGTCGAGGGAGGAGGGAGTAGCACTGTAGTAGGTTCTGTGAGGAGCGGCTGTTGACCTGTTGTTCCTCTTCGTATTCAAAAGGCAATTAATGAAACTTTAATGAGTCGTAATTCTTATAACCTTTTTTAAAAAAAAAAAAAAAAAAGATCTTATATATTCTTTCTTTTTAAACAGTACTAGTAGTTTCGGTATTATCCGGTACCTAATTGGTATTTCAGTACTGGTACCGTTAGGAATCCCGTCCCAGAACCGTTCTGTCCCAATTATCATTCGATACCAAAATCAGATACCAGTATCGTCCCATTTACTAATGGGACGATCCGATACCGAGTTTTAACGGGACGGTATTGGGACGGTTCCCGGTTTCAGTCCCAAATTGACACCCTTACATATAAATATAGCTTTTCGGGTAGCAATAGACCAAATCTCATTCAATGATTTAATATTTCAATGAGTGCCTCTGTGGAGTCTCTGCCCATGATTCCCATCTCACTCCAACCGGCCGGTCTAATGGTCCAAAAAAACAACCGGTTTCCTCCACGGTCTCAAGAAATGGCACCAAAATTAGTACTAATTCGTAATAAGACGAAAAATGTAGGGGTAGTTCTGTCATAAAAATGTGAATAAGCAAGTCGTGTTAACTGTTAACAGACTAGTTTGGTCTCAAGGCAAGCGGAAATACGGAATAGATGAAAACTGTGTTTGACTCGTCTTCATTTGATTCAACATTCCAAGCCCAGGTTTCAGACGCTTCGCTGGTCTCCATTGTTGCAGAGATCTCTGAAAACGAAGGAGTTTTTCTTTGTCTCTTTCTCTTTGTTTAATTTCTTCGTTTTCTTTAAAAGCTCAGTTGTTTTTTTTTCTTTTTCCTCTCAAACAATCCTCAAGAACTCTTCCAATTGTTATTGTTATTGTTATTGTTATTGCCGCTGCCGCTGGATTAGATTTGTATCTCATTGAAAATTTTCTAGATCTAAATTGGTCTCAATATTTGGGTTCCTCCACCTTTTCTTGATCTGGGTTCCTTCCAGATCGGACGAAAACCATGCAAATACAAGGGAAGATGCACTGTTTCCATCAATTTTGGTTCTGGGTCTTGTTTTCTTTCTTGATTTTTCAATCCGGAGATGGGTTTTACCTTCCGGGTAGTTACCCTCACAAATACAGTGTTGGCGACCTGTTATCAGTGAAAGTGAATTCCCTTACTTCCATCGATACTGAGATGCCCTTCAGCTATTATAGTCTCCCATTCTGCAAGCCTACTGAGGGCGTGAAGGACAGTGCGGAAAACCTCGGTGAGCTTCTCATGGGGGATAGGATCGAGAATTCGCCTTACAAGTTTCAGATGTACACCAATGAGACTGAGACCTTTCTCTGCCAAACCGATTCCTTATCTGCTGATGACTTCAAGCTTTTGACGAAGAGGATCGATGAAATGTATCAAGTAAATCTGATTCTAGACAATCTTCCTGCTATTCGGTACACGAAGAAAGAAAGTTATTTCCTCCGATGGACTGGTTACCCTGTGGGGATCAAGGTTCAAGATGTATACTATGTGTTCAACCATTTGAAATTCACAGTTCTGATTCACAAGTATGAGGAGACCAATGTGGCTGGGGTTATGGGGACTGGCGATGCTGCAGAGGTGATTCCCACAGTCGACAAGCCTGGATCAGATGTGCCCGGTTACATGGTTGTCGGGTTCGAGGTGGTTCCCTGCAGTTTCCAGCACAATGCGAACTCAGTGAATAAGATGAAGATGTACGAGAAATACCCATCACCTATTCGATGTGATCCCTCGACCGTTGCAATGGCCGTTAAGCAAGGTCAACCGTTGGTCTTCACCTACGAAGTGTCCTTCGTGGAGAGCGATATCAAGTGGCCTTCGAGATGGGATGCATATCTGAAGATGGAGGGCTCCAAGGTCCACTGGTTCTCGATTCTCAATTCTCTAACGGTGATCACTTTCCTTGCTGGTATTGTGCTCGTGATCTTCTTGAGGACTATTCGAAGAGACCTCGCTCGCTATGAGGAGCTCGACAAGGAAGCTCAGGCCCAGATGAACGAGGAATTATCTGGGTGGAAGCTTGTTGTGGGAGATGTCTTCAGGGCTCCAGACCATAAGGCACTTCTCTGTATAATGGTTGGAGATGGGATTCAGATTCTTGGAATGGCAGTTGTGACAATCTTATTTGCTGCCCTGGGATTCATGTCTCCAGCTTCTCGTGGCACTCTTATTACGGGTATGCTGTTCTTCTATCTGATCCTTGGAATTGCAGCTGGCTATGCTTCTGTGCGCCTTTGGAAGACGATTGGATGTGGTGATTACAGGGGTTGGGTTTCAATCTCATGGAAGGCTGCCTGCTTCTTCCCTGGTATTGCCTTTCTGATATTATCCACTTTGAATTTCCTTTTGTGGGGTAGCCACAGTACTGGAGCCATTCCCTTTTCACTGTTTGTTATTCTGATTTTGCTTTGGTTCTGCATATCTGTGCCTCTTACTCTTGTTGGTGGGTACCTTGGAGCTAAGGCACCTCACATTGACTATCCAGTTAGGACCAATCAGATCCCCCGTGAAATCCCAGCTCAGAAATACCCATCTTGGTTGTTGGTTCTTGGAGCAGGGACTCTTCCTTTTGGAACACTCTTCATTGAGCTTTTCTTCATAATGTCCAGCATTTGGATGGGCCGTGTTTACTACGTTTTTGGATTTTTGTTCATTGTTATGATACTCCTTGTGGTAGTCTGTGCTGAAGTGTCCCTAGTCCTCACATACATGCACCTTTGTGTGGAGGATTGGAGGTGGTGGTGGAAATCCTTCTTTGCTTCGGGTTCTGTTGCCATCTACATTTTCTTGTACTCCATTAATTATCTCATATTCGATCTTAAAAGTCTGAGCGGCCCTGTCTCAGCTACCCTTTACCTTGGTTACTCACTCTTCATGGTTGTAGCGATTATGTTCGCCACAGGCACAGTTGGATTTCTTTCTTCCTTCTGGTTTGTGCATTACCTGTTCTCTTCAGTGAAACTAGATTGAGCTTCCCCCACTCCAAGAGATGTTTCTCCCAAAACATTTTCCGCAACACACTGAAAAATTGAAGACCACAACTCGCGTATGCCTTGAAGTTCTTTTCCACCTGTCCTGGGTTCATTTTGTTCGTAAACTTGGTAAAGGTAATAATAACCTCATCCAGTTTTGATTAATTCTCGAGTAGGTAATTGCTACATAGACCGTTCTTTTCTTGCATCTTGAGAGATAGACAGTAAGAGTTGGTAGTAGTTGTGGGTATCAATTTTTTTCTCTGTAATTGGTTAATTGAGGAGAACGGTTTATGTACTGTATGAATCATAATCCAGAGATTCATGATTTTGTTGTTTCCAATTCAGAATTGTCTAAATATTTTATTTGAGCAGTTTCTTTTCTTCCCCATATTCGACATCGACATAGTTGGTGTTCTCATTCTAAGGCCAAGCTTCTGTTTCTTCAAAATCCTTACATGTTTCATGAGAAAACACCTGTGTTAGGAGGTGCACAAATGATGAAGGGTGATGGTGATGGTGATGATTCAATCACATTTTACTGTTTAAGTAACTGGTGTGATTGCACATTAATTTCACGCATCATAATCTGCTTAAGCTACTAAGCCTGTAGGATCATCTATAGCACGATAACTCTGTATTATTTTGCGGACCTAATGTACCCAAGGCCTGAATGAGTGATCTTTCACCAGACAGCTCTACCTTGAATTTGGTTTTTTCAATTCATTCACTACTGAACTCAGGACAATGTATACGATTTATACCCAATGCCTGCCATTGGTCATATGGTTTAATGGTCGTTTGGCTTTTTTCTTTAAACCTTGGTTTTTTTATTTTTATCAACAATCTTATTTCTTCCATACGATTGGGATCGAAGAAGGTGCTTGCTGGTTTATGCTGTAACCTGGTTGAGTCCTGTCTTCCCTTTGCGTCGCTCTGTACTCCCCTTCTTGTGATATGCACTCTCACCTACAGCACTTGTAGTGTATCCAAAGCTCCCCTTCCTTTTTCCCAGTCCCCCCACAACCCCCCCCCCCCCAAAGAAAAAAGAAAAAAGAAAAAGAAAAAGAAAAATTCTGCTATGATTGAAGCTCTGAACAGTCCAATGCTTGTTTCACTTCACAAACATTTACAACTATGAGCTACTCAGTTCCTTTCAGTATTTGTTCCAAGGTCTACTTACTTGTTGACTGAGATGACTGCAATTTCGAGTTAGTGTATAACAGACTTGATCCGGAGTGACAAATACCACAGGGCTGTTTTCCAGAAACAATTTGGGCAAACCTTGAAGTCTGAGCACAGAAAGGTTTGAACTATTGGAGGACATACTCCATCCTTGACCGAAGATATAGGTGATTAAGTAGTCGAGGCCTCAGACCTCATAGATATTGACTATTGGGACTGAACTCTGTCCTACCATGTTATATTATCACATCCGGTGGACTCCTTAGAAATGCTGAATTAACTTAGGAAAATCATATGGTTGGTTCTTGAGTGTCTGATACCTGCTAAAATCTTAGGGTTGGTTCGTGGCTTATGTAGATGGCTGTGGTCTTGGAAGACAGTCTTTGAAACATGGTTCAAAGACTTCTATCCTTAGCTGGACGGAGCCATAGTGAATATCCTGGCTTTGAAGTTTGTGTACAATTGTATTTATTGAATAGCCTTTGTCCTATACTTCGCCCGGTAATGTGTCAGTCTTGCTACCTCCTCTCCATGCGTTCCCAACCGGTCGAAGATGAAGGGCTCATTAACAAGGATTGAGTTTTTGATTGGACACGAGAACTCGAGGACAGGGTAGGGAAAGAGCTCAGATAAGAATTCCATATCTGATCAAAATATTGAAGGAGGGATAGTCAAAGAGTGCGACAACTAATTGAAATTGGATTGGATGAATTCCCCGGATTCCAATAGCCGGCATTTGATCCCAATTCTGTGAATTATCTTTTGAATCGTCTTGGTTTCATGTTTTCATGTTTGATCTTCATCTTTTGCCATTTTTTTGTGTTGCTCTGACTGTTTTTTATACAATTAGTAATGCATACATATGACTTCTTAGGGTTACCATTATAGTGTAAACTATATTTCCCGGTACTCTTTAAATATCTTAGCAACCTAATCAAGCATCTCAATGTTCTGGTCCAAGATTTCTAATGAATTGCCTTTACTTCCCTACGACGAACAATGTCATATAGAATTTTGGGTCTATCTATCCACAAAACTTTGGATATCAAATATAACAACCCAACCATAAGGTTATCTGATAATAAAAAAATCCAAGTTTGTACACGGTGATTGGAAAACTTTTGCATGAAAAAACATTGTTAAAGCTTTATCTTTTTTTCTTTCCTGATAAGACTGTTAAAGCTTTATCCACCTGCTATTTTCATGGAAATGGATTTATTCCAGCCGTGGCGGGAGCTGGAGGGTCCAACGCTGCAAAACGATAGCAAAAACAGGGGGTGGGGTGGGCTAGTCATTTCATAGGTGGGTCCCACCTGGGCCTAGAGATGCAAACGGATCGAATTCAATTAGATAGTGGCATTATCGAATACGAATTTTCGACTATCTGTTGACATCTTTACCGTTTTTATGATGAGGGTTAGGGTTGAGACTTGAGAGTTCAACAACTACCCTTTCTTCTACTCTTCTTAGTCTTTGATTTTCTCACATAGATATGGGATTTCATGTATCACATTGCATAAAACAATATATATAAACCAATAGAAAATATAGAAAAAAAAATCACATTATGTTAACTTATAAAATTATAAAAATAAGATAATAAAATCCAATAAGGTAACTTAAAAGGATAGACAGATAGAGAGAGATATTTCAGATATTTTATTATCATCGGAGTACTAAACGAATCGGATAATAATCGATCAGATAGGGAGATTATCATATTCGTATCCGATTAATTTCGGATGGATTCGGATTCTCTTAAACGAATATGAACGTGGATCGAATCAGATTTTTGAATATCCATCTACATCTCTACCTAGGCCCCACCTGACAAATGACTAACCCTCCCCCTTTACCCCCCACCCCCACCCCCACCCCCACCCCCACCCCCACGCACACTTTTTTGGGGTGGTTTTCGACCGCTGGACCCTCCAGCTCCTGCCACGGCTGGAGGAGAGCCATCCCATTTTCATGCCCATGAAAATGCAACTTTTTATCTACACTAAGGGTGAGGTAATAACGAAGGCACACTCCCTAGTTAGGAAGGCCATTTCTCTGCAATGTAAAACAATTTGGCTTTAATTCACTCCTTGACTTCATGATTTATGTGTAAATGAAGTTTTCAATACAATAAAATTAATTTTTACTAAAAAAGAGGCAAGGCTCCTCCAACCCTTGAAGGGAAGGCAAGGCCCATCATATTTTTTAGTTGATTTTTTTAAGATCAAACAAAGTTGATCTATTTGATTGTAAATAATTCCTCAAAATTCTATAAAAATATCAATCAGGAACGGTCCAGACCCGCTAATCTGTCTTGGGGATCAGCAGTGTCCAATCTGCATCCTAGGGGTTGAACCGTTTGAGTAGGACACCAAACTGGTTCAACAACTGGTCCGGTTTAATAACATCGATGATGGTTCATTAGCTAGTAATAACATGGAGAATAGAGGGGTACTTGTGTCATATAAATACTGATCTGACGGTGGGGAAATGTATTTTATAGTCATTTCGGACTCCAGAGAGATGAAGGCTTGTTAATATAGTGGTTTTAGTTGCAACTGCGCGAATAACATTCAAAGTCAGAAGGGAGAAAGAGAGCTTTCGTATTTAGGGCTTCTTCCTCTTTCGATCTGAGGCAGAATTAATTAAGACTCTTCGGATCTCCGTAGTCGCAGAAATCTCTAAACGGAGCGGCTTATCTTTGTTATTTTTCCGTCTCGCCGTCTATTTGGAAGGTCAGTTGCTTTTTTTCCATTCCTGTAGAAAATTTCCTATGGAAGGTTGTAATTGTTATTCACTACTAGCTCTAGAGTTTGAATCTCATAGTAATATAATTCGAAGTTTTTATTTCTAGATCTACATTGATCCCACGATTTGGCCTTCTCTACGCATCTCTTGGTCTGGGTTCCTTCCAGATCTGAAGAAAACCATGCAAAAACTGGGAACGATGGGCTGTTTCTGTCAATTATGGGTCTGGGTATTGCTTTGCTGCTTGATTTTTCAATCTGGAGATGGGTTTTATCTTCCGGGTAGTTACCCCCATAAATACGAAGTCGGCGAGCTGTTATCAGTGAAAGTAAATTCTCTTACTTCCATTGATGCTGAGATGCCCTTCAGCTATTACAGTCTACCCTTCTGTAAACCTAGTGAGGGCGTGAAAGACAGCCGAGAAAACCTTGGTGAACTCCTCATGGGGGATAGGATCGAGAATTCGCCTCTCAGGTTTAAGACTTACACCAACGAAACCGAGATCTTTCTCTGCGAAACCGGTCCATTGTCAGCCGACGACTTCAGTGTTTTGACCAAGAGAATAGATGAGATGTATCAGGTGAATCTGATCCTTGACAACCTCCCTGCGATTCGCTACACAAAGAAAGATAATTACTTCATTCGGTGGACTGGTTACCCCGTCGGTATCAAGGTTCAGGATGTTTACTATATGTTCAACCATTTGAAATTCACGGTTCTGGTTCACAAGTATGAGGAAACCAATATGGCCGGAATGATGAGCACTGGTGATGCTGGGGAGGTGATCCCTACAATGGAGAAGGCCGGATCCAATGTGCCAGGTTACATGGTTGTGGGATTTGAGGTGGTTCCGTGCAGTTTCCAGCATGAGATGGAAGCGGTTAAGAAACTGAAGATGTATGAAAAATACCCATCTCCCATCCACTGCGATCCCTCCACTGTGGCGATGGCCGTTAAGCAAGGTCAGTCATTGGCCTTCACCTATGAGGTCACCTTTGTGGAGAGCGATATCAAATGGCCATCTAGATGGGATGCATACTTGAAGATGGAGGGAGCTAAGGTCCACTGGTTTTCAATTCTCAACTCTCTAATGGTGATCACCTTCCTTGCTGGTATTGTGCTCGTGATATTCTTGAGGACTGTCCGGCGGGACCTTACTCGCTATGAGCAGCTTGACAAGGAAGCACAGGCCCAGATGAATGAGGAGCTATCAGGGTGGAAGCTTGTCGTGGGAGATGTCTTCAGGACTCCAAACAATCCGACCCTCCTTTGTATAATGGCTGGAGATGGTGTTCAGATTCTGGGAATGGCAGTTGTGACAATCATGTTTGCTGCACTTGGCTTCATGTCTCCAGCTTCTCGTGGAGCGCTTCTCACTGGTATGCTATTCTTCTACATGTTCCTTGGAATTGCAGCAGGTTATGTTGCTGTTCGGCTTTGGAGGACAATCAGTTGTAACAGTAACGTGGGATGGATATCAATCTCATGGAAGGCTGCCTGCTTCTTCCCTGGTATTGCCTTTCTGATACTAACCACTTTGAATTTCCTTTTGTGGGGTAGCCATAGTACTGGGGCAATTCCTTTCTCCATTTTTGTTGTTCTAATTTTGCTCTGGTTCTGCATCTCTGTTCCTCTTACTCTTGTTGGTGGGTACCTTGGGGCTAAGGCACCTCACATTGAGTACCCTGTTCGGACTAATCAGATCCCTCGTGAAGTCCCAGCTCAAAAGTACCCATCTTGGTTGTTGGTCCTTGGAGCAGGGACTCTTCCTTTTGGTACCCTCTTCATTGAGCTCTTCTTCATATTATCTAGCATTTGGATGGGTCGTGTCTACTATGTTTTCGGATTCTTGTTCATAGTACTGACCCTTCTTGTGGTAGTCTGCGCTGAAGTGTCCCTTGTTCTAACTTACATGCACCTCTGTGTGGAGGACTGGAGGTGGTGGTGGAAATCCTTCTTTGCTTCTGGTTCTGTTGCCCTCTACATTTTCTTGTACTGCATAAACTATCTCATATTTGATCTTAGGAATCTGAGCGGTGCTGTCTCGTCAACTCTATTCCTTGGTTACTCACTCTTCATGGTTATAGCAATCATGCTTGCCACAGGCACAGTTGGTTTCATTTCTTCCTTCTGGTTTGTGCATTACCTGTTCTCTTCAGTGAAACTAGATTGAATTTCCCCACCTCAAGGAACTCTTATTTTTTAAACAGTAGTGGAGATGACTAGAAAATGGAACAACACAGCTCATGTACACCTTGAACTTCTTTATCAACCTGTCCTGAATTTATTCTCTTCTTAAACTTGGTAAAGATTATACTATTTTCATCCAGTTTTGATTAATTCCTTAGTAGTTCATAGCTGCATGATACTGTTCTTTTCTTGCATATTGGGGCATGGGTATTCACAGTTACTCGTAGTTGGTGGTATCAGCTTTGATCTCTCTATTTGATTACTCAGCAGATGGATTTATGTATTATTATGCAGAGATTCGTGGTCTTCTTGTTTCTGATTTAGAATTGTTAAATGTTTGAGTTGAGCAAATTCTTTTGATCACTTGTTTTATGGAGACCATCATTAGCGTTATTGTGTACTTCGTGTTTGAGACTAAATTCATTTTTTTGAACAATTTATTTTTTGAGGTAATCGTCAATTATTTTTGTGAATGATGGTGGCAATGGCTTTATTACACAACTTTGGGAATGGCTGTTAAATCAATTTATGGTTGGTTATACTCTAGGTTCAACAGTAACAACTCTACTTCTTTCTCATGGCTGATCTGCATTATTTTAGCCGCTACCACATTGTCTTACACATTCTTCACTACCTTAAGTTATGTAATTGTAAAAAAAGGGCGTACCCAGTGCAAAAGACTCCCGCCACAGCGGGGTCTGTGGAGGGTCATAATGACCGCAGTCTCATCCTTGCTTTCGCAAAGAGGCTGTTTCCAGACGCAAACCTGTGACCACTTTGTCACAATGGAGCAACCTTATCGTTGCACCATGACCCGTCCTCTAGTTTATGTAACCATAAGATCATCAATGTAATGATTATTGCATTAGCAACTGACCTACAGGCCAAAAGCGAGAAACTGGAGCTGTATATTGTATATTCATTAGGCTACTCTGAGAAATTATTTCCCAAGTCTACTTCTACTTCTACTTCTCAACTGAGAAATTATGTTACTACTTTCCGTTGCAGTGTGTAAAACATGATTATGAAGAGGGTACACTCTTTTGGTCCAGAAATATTGTGAGGAAACTCACTATTGAGAGATGGGAAGAGGAAGGATTCGGCTCCTCTCTAGCACACACCAGAGCTGGATATCGTCTGGCACAGCAGCATATGTTGACACATGGATTTAGGTGTAATCGAACAGCACCCCCAAGCTGGAAATGAGGATTTCAAAATGAAGTAATCCTTCTCTCCAGTGCATGTGCACTATGCTCAGATGTGTTTCATCCATCCTCACTGACCACGTGTTGACATATGCTGCTGTACCAGACGATGTCTAGCTCGAGGGTGCGTTAAATCCGAATAGGAAGGGCACATCACCAGTAGTACACGTCGTCTCATAAAGACTGACTCTCTCCTCACTTAAAATAACTCTTTCTGTCTCTCCATTAACCATGTGTGATTTCCCTTTCCCATTTGCTTGTGTTGATCCATTAACATTTTAAAAAAAAATAGGCAAGAGATCATGGATCTTTATCACTTCCATTTTGCTGACCGGCCCAGTTCCCCAGTTCCTCTAACAAAGGGGGGCTGAAATGACCTCTCTACCCATGCCCAAACACCCTGCCCGGGTGGGGTCCACCATCCCCCTATTAGAGGAACTGGGGAACTGGGCCGATCAGCAAACTGGAGGTGATAATTTTCCAGAGATCATAACCTGGTTGGATGGCAAACAAGGTTATCAACATGGATAGGATTTTTTATTTTATGAGATAGAATGGTAATTTTGTGCATGCTGGCAGATCCATGCGATGAGGAATCTTTGTTTAACTTTAAGAAATTAGGGTTAGATGAAGGGTGGGGGGGAGGGGGGAGGGGGGCACACCCAAGGCCAGTCCCTAGACGCAGTAACACGCTGGAGAGGATTTTTTTACACGTCGATGAGTATGTGCTGCACTCCCAGCTATAGCACTGACACTGAGGTAAAGTCGTTGGTGGATGGCGCCCTTAAAAACTTGAAACTTGGTCTTGAAAAGGATAAGCTGCCACAACGAGGGTAGCCTGGGTTTTATATCTCCAAATTGGATTTATAACTTTTGGTGGGGGGAGGGGTGAGGATAGGTCTCACATCCCATAGAGGGTGTGAGATCTGTCCCCAGTCCCATATTGGGATAGGAAAATGAAAAAGGATAGGATCCAACATGATTGGTTTCCATATTGGTTTAATATTAGATCAGAACTTTTTGGAAATTCACCAAAATCTTAGAAAGTGTAATTAAGAAGAGGAAGCAAGCTTTGTCACATGTCTTTGATTTTCTAGTGTTTTTGAATCAAAAGTCTTGTCTCTGACTCTATTTAGTTATGTTATAAGTTTCATTAATTTTTTTGTTGTTTTATTGATTAAAAGAAGGAAAAAAATAGTAAAAAATAAGAGATCTAAGGGCCTCTTTGGTATCATTTGTATTTTTTATTTTTGCCCAAAAAAAACGTTTTTAAATGCATTAATGATTGATTCTAAAATGTGTTTGGGGAATTTATATTAGTCATCGATTCCAATAAATGCTCCCCATGAACCCCAACGGTTAGATTCTCACCTGTCTACAGAAGCATTCGACGCTTAATGAGTATCCTATTTTCCTGCTATGCATTTGCATCTCATCAAATCAAATCATTATGCCTTTATTATCGAATTAGTCACATTATTGTATGAATTATACACCACAAGAGATCAAGCCAAAGCAATATTACATGTCAGCAAAAAAGAATACAAGGAGTATAGAACACTGGATAATGACAATTTCAATCGCATTTACCCCAAAAAAAAAAAATTCAATCTCCAAAATTAGTGACAGGGAAATCTCTTGGCCAATAACAATAGCTAACAATCATGAACCCAACACCCATGGCGCAAGAAAAAATCCCTTTGCTTCTCATCTGTGGAAACAAGTTCACATGGTGGGATTAGGTTCCTCAGAGATGGCCTTGAGAACACCATCCAAGCAATCACACCAGAACCAACATTGCAACACTTCTTCAACCTAACCTCTTTCAATCCCTTGCAATTTGTTACTACCTTCTTCAACCCTTTACCCGTTACTCCCAGACAACCTTCCAAGTCCAAATGTAGAAGCCAACGACTGCTCTGCACCATCATACATAGCCCCTCATCGTTGATGCTTGATCCTGCAGCATGAAGAACTTCCAATTTGGAAAACCCGAAACTAGTCCCGAGGTTACTCATCCTGCTGCACCCACTCACCTCTAACATTTTAATCTCGCTGCAGTTCATACCAATGTACCCAATTCCTTCTCCTGTAATGCTCCAACAGTGGCTTATGTCAAGTGATATCAGGTTGGGGCAGACCATTGCTATCCCTTTGAGGGTTTTGTCGGTCAGACACTTGTTCCATGACAATTTCAAGGTTTGGAGTTTGGAGTTCTTCTTCAACTCTGAAGGGCAATCTTCTTTGCCTAGACTTGTTCTCTCCATTCTGATTTCCTCCAGAAGAGGACAGGTTTGCGCCAACAAGAAGAAGGTTGAATTTGTAAGATTGGAGTTGGAGTTTAGATTTATGACGTTTACATCATGGAGATAGTGGGATAACTCCAACAGGGACTGGTCGGTGAGGAAAGCTATTCCTTCTATGTCTAAGTAGTTAAGAGAACTGTATTTGGACAACAGTGAAGATATTCCAGCAAATGTGAATCCTCGGCAGCGAGATAATGCAAGTCTGCGTAAAGGAAGATCTGCTTGGATGATCGAATTGAGAAGATCGTCTGAAATGATCATTTGAGAGAAATCAAGAGTGCCCAAAGCTCTTGCACAAATGAAAGAGCTTTCGATTGTAAAGGAAGAAGAAGATGCAGCAGCAGAAGAAGAGGTCTTGTTTCCATTTACTGATAGGGAAATCAAATGAGGATTGTGATGGATCGCCAAAGCAATTCCAATTTCGCTTATAAGACTGCAATCACGAGCCACAATTTCGCTCAGAAATACACACTTGGATGAAAGAGATCGAAGGGACTGATCCGAAATGAAATGATTTCCAGAGACATTAATTCTACAGAGTCTCTGAAGCTTCGAGGACAAAATCGCAATCCCTGCATCGGTTACAGTACATGGAAAAGAACCTGAGACGGCAAGGTCATCCGCATAATCCAGTTCAGCGAAAGAACCAAAATCTTGTTCTGGATTACTAATATCGAGTTCCTCGAGTGATGGGAACGAATCAGCGATTACAACGAGATCACTGTCCTGCAAGAAACACAATCTTGAGCAGATCAGAATCCTCAAAGTCTTCACCTTGGCTCCCAATTCCTTCATGCCCTCGACGGGAAGTCGCCTCTGCGTGGAGAGATTGAGAACTTCGAGGTTCAATCCAGAGAGAGCGACCTCTCGGAGAAGCCGATTCGAATCGCCATGGAATTCGACGAGATCTATACGCTTGAGCTGGTGAAATCTTCGAAGGAGACCCGAAGTGCCCCCGTGGAGTAGAACTGTGGGATCGGATACTGTTAAACTGGATCGAAGCCGATTAATGATGGAAAGAAACCGTTTGCAGACTAACGATGGGGCTTCCAAGTATCGATTATGTCCCAGGCGATCGAACACCAATTCCCAGCACTCTTCCGGCAAATGTTCCCATTCACCCGCCATTACCACGACTCACAGAGAGAGAATTGCAGCAAACTGGAGTTAGGGTTTCTGGGTTCTGAACGATCAATCGAGAGAGAGAGAGAGAGAGAGAGTGAGGGAGGGAGGGAGTTATATGGGGAGGTAGCAATAGCCGTTAAGGTGTTGTTGGTGGGTGGTGGTTATTTTGGGGGAAGGGATCAAATCATTTGAACGGAAGGAGGCTTGGGGATTTGGTATTTAATGACAAGCAAGACAAAATGGAGAGTTAGTGAAATAGATACCATAGATCCGTTATTGGTTTTCATAATTAAAAAAGAAAAAACAAAAAAATCCGTTATTGAGCTTTAGAATGAATTTCAAATGTAAAGGAGCGGGATTTCCTCCAAATTACCAACGGTATCAACCATCTTAGGGAGGGGCTCTCGTTGTCCTCTTGGTCCTCTCTGGATGCCTTTGTACAAACAAGACTAGTGTCCCATTGATTTTAACCCATCTAGAAATCTGGATTAACATATAATTTTACTTCTTTTTTTTCCCTTTTAACCTCTGAATTAGCAAATATGTATGATCTAGTTGTGGCATAAGATTATAAGACAACCTCCCCCCATCCACAAAAAAGTTGATAATCGGATCGGTGAATTGGTCGATTTGGATCGGAATCGGTCGATGGTCCACCAACATTACCAGGGAGCCGACTTGGAGTCTTTGATGAAATCAATAGCACTTCTAGAGTTAGATTGGATATTCACATATTCAAAACCTAATAGAGGAAAAGTTCTCAAATACACAATTAGCTAAGAACCAATCCCACAATAGGATTTCCCACACTCAGAACAGTACACAATATCCCCAATTTTCAGCAACAAACAAACAAATCATTGTTTGTGCATGTTCGGAAGTGTGTTTCAACCCTTAGAACTATTAAAAAAAAGTTCTACACTATTATAGGATCATGATTCACCATAGAGAAAATAAATCATTGTCAATACTAGATTATTGGATGGGCAGAGAATGAGTTAACCAGAGAATATCACAAATGCCATAATTAGTAAACTCAACACTTGGATGGGGATAAACTTCTGGTCGAAGGTAGAATTGCTAGGACTGATTGACTCTTCAAAAACTCAGTCGATTCTGATGGTTGGATTAGGAGTTATAATAGGATTTCAAAACCAGAAAGTAAAATTGAAAATAACAACTTCTAGCTATTGGATTAGTCCAGTTTCACCATCGAAGGAATGGCCTGGTAATGGTGTCTAACCAAAAAGCTCGAGCTTTAGGGTAGAGAGGCCCTTCCAAGGTCAAGGATGTAAGCTGATAGTTGGAAATCCGAATTCGGTTCGCATCCGTATACATTTAGGAATATTCGTATTTAGTCATGAAATATCCGGATCCGATCACATCCAATTTATACCTGATCCGTTTATATCTCTAGTTTTGATTTCATTTCCCTTCCCTTTATTTTCCTTGCAACCAAATGGAGCTGTTGGAATTGAACAGACCAGGGACGACTTAGAAGGTATGCTCTGTCTGTCAAGACTACGCTTGCCTAAGGGTCAATGAGGTCCCCTGACTTGGTGATGGAAGAGAGATTGCAAATGTAAACATATGTATCCTCTCTTTCCCAGAGCATATATTCTTAGAGTATCTATCCTTGGCCCAGCCTGATCCTTAAGTTGGGCTGGGTTGGGCTGGGCTGGTCTGGTCTGGTCTGGTAGCCCAATTATATAAACATTTTCTATGCAAGAAAATCAAACTTCATTAATCAACTAAAACAAGATTCAACATGGAGTCATAGGAGAAAAAAAATTTGTTGCTACAAGGCTGGCAGCCAAGGAAATGGAATAATTCACTTCCCTTTTGGGTTTATAAATACCGTCCTAGGTTTTGGTATTTTCTAAAATACCCATTTGTTGATGTTTCAACTCTCTCTCTCTCTCTCTCCAACACAGGAACAGTAAAGAACTAGTTTCACAAGCAGAGTAAAGATTAAAGAAGACAAAAGCCCATCTCTTCTTATCCATCTCTCATGGTCTCCTCTTCCATCTCCTCATACCAATGCACCACCCCAATCGAGCTGTCTCCAATTACTCTGATCAAAATAAGCTGTTGGGCAGTTTATGGTATACCTAGCTAGGTACATGATGCACAAGATGGCAGCCCTCATGAGTGTTTTTTGTGGAAGGGCAGTGATAATAATAAGTTCCTCCACATTGCTAGTTTGGTCAATGTTTGTCTTCCCAAGCATGAGCGTAGGCTTGGTTTGATAAGATTTAGAGATGTGAACAAAGCAGGATTGATAAAACTTATTTGGAGGATTATGGAAAAGAAGGGTTTATGGACATAATGGATTTTTTTTCCAAATACCTATTTGAACAGTCAATTGTACATCTGATGCTTCTTGGGCGTGGAGGAAAATTCTCAAGCTTAGGCATCTTGTTCAAAGCTCTATCACCTCCAGTATTGATGATGGGTCCTATACCTGGAGGTGATAGAGCTTAGGTATATATGATGTAGGGTCTGACTAGATGGCCGGCCCTTTTGTCCTCCATTATTTCAAATGCCTCCTCGTACCTTGGACCCTGCCTCTTTGGAGCTTTCCCTTGTGTGGGATCAGTTACAATATATAGCTAGAGGACCCTTTGGTTCGGGGCTTGGGGGATGTTGTTAAATGGTATCCTCCCCCACCCAAGAGATTCTCCTCTACTTCAGTTTGGTATCTCATTTGATCTAGAAGTGATAAGGTGCACGCATCATATTCCAAGGCATAGTTTTATCTCTTGGCGAGCTATGACTAGTACCCTCCCCCACCCAAGAGTTTCTTCTGAGTAGGAATATTTGTATCCACAATTGTTGCTTCTACAAAGAATGCTATTGAAAATGTGGATCTTCTCTTCTTCCGTTGTCCCTTCTTTTGATAGGGAATGGAAGTGGATCAAACAAGTGTTCAAGGGCAAGACGGTCTGTAATCTTTCTGTTAAGATGACGTACTTTGAATCGATCTGCTATATTTGGTGGAAAAGGAACAACTGAACAAGTGCAATGGACCTCTTTTTCTAGATCCTCAAATAAAATTTAGAGAAATGTAGAGTTTCAGGTCAAAACCAAGATTAACTCTTTTCATGCTTTGGATTCAGATCATGCTAAAATAGGCATTTTGTGGCCTTTTGGGGTGGATCCGGCTCCTCTACAGTGCACTTGTGCACCACACGGCATGCAGCGCACATCGTGCAGCTGGGGAGCTCTAATCCACACGTCAGCATACATCCCGACGTGCTAGTGTGTGGATTGAGGCCTCCTCAGCCGCACAATGTGCGCTGCACACTATGCAGCGTGAGAGAGGAGTGTTGGGTTTTTTTGTTGGCATTTATTAAACCAGTTGTTGGGTTGGTTCAATGGTCTAGTTTTGATTATCCATTTGAATGTGAAGTGAAGTTTCTTCAAGTGTTGGAGTTTTCCAAGAAGATAAAGTCTTCATGTAAATGGAAGAGTTGAAACTTCAACTATGTTGGAACCACCAAGAAAGTAGAAGTGGTTCTGGTGGTTGAAGATATTATGCTTGGTGGAGTCTTCCAAGAGTCTCTTTGGAAGAAATGTGAATGAGAAAATACCAAGAAAAATAAAGAAAGTTTTGCGAAGAATTGGCCCAGCACAGAGAGGCCCAGATAGGATTACACTTTAAGAGACATGACCCTACGGTACTTCGGATCCAGATCCTCTACTACCGAACTACCCGGTAGAACCATGCTGCCAAGACACGGCGAGGCGCACTATGACCGCCTTACCCCTGCCCGAGTGCCTTGTCCGAGTGGGGTTAAGGCGATCATTGCGCACCTCACCGTGTCTTGGCAGCACGGTCTTGCCGGGCAGCTCGGCAGTAGAGGATCCAAATTGATGTGGCAATTGTCGTCATGTAATGATATTCATTTCCTGTCTTGTCTTCCGGATCCAGATCTTCTATGGCGTGGGCTGCCCGTCCTACCGTGCTGTGCAGACACAAGGCGGTGCTCATTGACCGCCTTACCCCTGCCCGAGCGCGTTGCCCGAGTGGGGGTAAGGCGGTCATTGCACGTGGCCCTGTGTCTGCGCAGCACAGGTAGGACAGGGCGGTACGCCGTAGAAGATCTGTGTTGTTGTCTTCCTCCTTTAAGTCTGTAACATTTCATTTCATTTGCAATCCAGATCTTCTACGGCGTGCCTGCCCGTAGCGGCCTGAGCGGCTCACAAATAAAGTGAGGCGCAATGATTGCCTTACCCCTGCCCGAGCGGGGTAAGGCGGTCATTGTACTCGCCTTATTTGTGCGCTGCTCAGACCGCTACGGGCAGCGCGCCGTAGAGGATCACGATCCTTTCATTTTGTACCTAAATGTACTAAATAGATAACTAAAACGAAGTATATTATATAGCATTGTAGTAATTAGTAAATACAAAATGGAAGAAAAAGAGAAGTCACTCACAACCCATGAAGAACCCTACCACCCCTTATTAATTTTCAATCCAACCAAGCATTTGATGGATGAGCAGGGGAGTCATTGAGACTTCTCAAGAGTAGCAGAATCAGATGATATGTATATATTGGAAAGCTAAGATGGAGGAGAGAAAGGATCGATCGGTGGCAGAGGTTGCACTGGCTCACCTTCAAAACCATCTGGTGCTGTTGGTATAGACGGTAACGGCTCTGGTTGTTGAGGAACAACTGGGATATCCGGTGGCAGAGGCTGCACTGGCTCACCTTCAAAACCATCTGGTGCGGTTGGTGTAGACGGTAACGGCTCTGGTTGTTGAGGATCAACTGGGATATCCGGTGGCAGAGGCTGCAGTGGCTGACCTTCAAAACCATCTGGGACGGTTGGTGTAGACGGAAACGGCATTGGTTGTTGAGGATCAACTGGGATATCCGGTACCACCGGTGGCGGTGTAGTTAGATCTGGCTGACCTTCAAAACCATCTGGTGCGGGTGGTGTAGACGGAAACGGCATTGGTTGTTGAGGATCAACTGGGACATCCGGTACTACCGATGGCGGTGGAGATAGATCTGGCTGCTCCGGGACAGGAAACGTTGGTGTTTGATCGGGTGCAGAAGGTGTCAACAAGATTGGCGGAGTGAATGAGTCTGGCGGCTGTTGAGGAGGAGAAAATGGCGTATCTATTGGTGTTGGTGGGAGAAGAGGCTCAGATTCCAGCGGTGGAGGCAGCAAGGTTGGTGGCGGAGAAAACACAAAATCTGGTGGTGCCGGTGTGATTACTGGTGACGGCACTGAAAGATCAGGAGGTTGTGGTAGAAGAAAGGACGGTGGAGGAGAAAGTAGTGGTTGATCTGTCACAATAGGCGGTGGAGGAAGTACCACCACAGCCGGTGTTGGAGGAAAAAGGAAGAACGGTGGAGAAAGTAACACCGGTGTTGGTGGAAAAATGAAGATCGGCAGTGGTGGTGGTGGAGGTAGTGACAGAATTACTGGAGGAGGGGGTGAAGGTACTAGTGGAGGAGGAGGAAGTGATGGTGGTGGTGGTGAAGGTATTACCGGAGGAGGAGGTGATGGTGGTGGTGGCGATGGTGGGGGTGGGGACGCTGGAAGTGGAGGTGGTGGTGAGGGTACCACTGTTGGTGGTGGCAGTTGACAACATACAGGCAAAGG
>NW_025317865.1:0-25030 GCF_018873765.1 Telopea speciosissima
ATCAATATTGTTATAGATATTTTGAGACTTATTAAAGATCAACATATGGAAGTATTGTCTAGAATTATAAGAGCCATAAAATGGTGTTTCCTCTTTTTTTATGGGGGAAAAAAAAAAAAAAAAGAAAGAGGAAACCCCATTTTATGGCTCTTAAAATTCTAGACAATACTTCCATAAAATGGTGTTTCCTCTTTGGTAGCAAAGAAATTCAGTTATACAAAGACAAAACTAAATTGTGGTGGCATCCATCAACCGTAGAGGATTAACATCAAACCAATAATAGTTTTCAATAAATCTAAAAAGCATAATACCAACTAAATGCACAATCTTAACAAGCTATACCTCTCAACAACAATGAACTTTTACAGACTACAAGCTACCAAGTGCGCTAGGCATTTATTCACAATTTAGAGGAAAGTTGAATTTAACAAGCAGGAAACAATTCTGTTTATTCACTCGTTTTCAGCTAAAGGTGCAAATAACTCATGCTAAACCATGAAAAAATAAAGCTAACATTTTATGTACCTCTTGGTTCCCGCTCTGTCGTTGTGAAGGTTCAGGACTTCTGTGAGTTGCATTTTCAATCATCTACATGATAAAAAAAAAAACTGATTTTGAAATTTATTTTCTTTAATAGAAATAAGGTGCAAAACATTGCGAAAAAAAAAGTTTTTTTAAAAAACGGGGCATATGATCACTTACTTCAACTTCTTGATGCTGGCGATTTTGAAGTCCTGGATAGATCATATATAATAGTGGTAGAAAACACCAAAACCACCACAATATCATATTTCCTCTGGGCACATGCCCAAGACCAATGATGTTATTACCTGAAAATGAATTTAATTAGAAAATATATAATGGTGAATTGTGTACTTATTAGTACTCTTTGGTAAAATTTCTCCCCCGGGATAGCTTAATTGAGCTCGTGTTTGGATGTTTCCATCCTAAATTAATCCTAAACCTTCATTTGACCTAGATCGTAAAATTATCCTCTCAGGTTCTTTGTTTGGTACAGTTTCCTAATGCCTCTAATAAGAGAGAAGGGGGGGGTTTGACCCCACCCGACAAAGTGTTCAAGCAGGGGTGAAATGGTCATTGCTCCCCCATTAGAGGCACTAGGGTAACTGTATCGGGCAGAGAATCGCAGGGGTTAAAGATCCTCTCTTTAGTCGTGCAAGCTAGAAAATGTATGGTGGAGGTAGTTTGTGGAGCGTACCTGGATGATTGTGGTGGGAAGATAGAATGTTGTTTGGCGAAGACATTTGAGATTTCCTAAGATTGAAGCAATAAATGTTTTTAGATAAGATCTTACAGTTAACCACCACTATCAAGCTTATGACGAGATAATTTAATCATATCTAAATCAAAGGGCAGAATTGGTTCACCATCTGTTGACGTATCAGGCCCAACCCAAGGTACCCTAGTATGTGCCTGGGTATGCCAAGCCTAACTTCAGGCTGGGATTGCCTAAGCCCAAGCCCAGCCTAGCAGGCTCAGGATTGGTTCACCATCTGTTGAAGGTCCAGGCCCAACCCAAGGACCCTAGCTAGTATGTACCACGTATTATATACGTGTTATTCGTGTATTTGAACGTTTGAATGAAAAGACACGTATTTACATATTGAACTTCAGATACGGTAAAAAACACGATCTTTATAAGTTGAAGTATTAAACACATATAATACAAACGTATTATACACCCTACATTCTTTGCTTTGAAAAAAAAGAAAAAAAAATTAGAGTTACAACAACGAGACGAAGATGAGGCATATATTCCCTGAAGTCTACTCATGATTGCTGAAATCAAGTGGTTCTGGTCACCAAAGCTTGGAGTGACGAGCTTCAGGGTTTCGAAATTCTGGAATCGATCCATTTGATGCTAATGCCTGAGATAGGTGATTCAAGAATGGAGGTCGCCCATGATTTTCAGGATTGGAGAATTGATCTACAAGGGATTATGTTAATCTAGTGTGGAGAGACAGAGAGAGAGAGAGTTTTGGAGAAGATAAGGTTAAGATCATGAGAAAGAGAAAGACCGAGGGTTGCACAAATGGAGAAGGGCGGCTACTAGGTTGGGTTAGAGAGAAAGAGATTGGGAAAACAGAGGGTTGATAGGGAAAACCCAAATCTTGTATAAAAAGATAATAAAAATAACAAATGGAATGGAAAAGACCGATCCAGGTAATACCTTGCCGGATCAATCGTTAATTGGGATCGGTCTGTCTAATACCCATCCGTTTGGATACCTCAAACCATAATCTTGGGGATATTTTTCCATTCTTTTTTAAAGTGTCCACCAATACAAATAGTAGTGAAAGCTAGATAGATTATTAAATATATAAAGCCACGGAAACTTGCTCTCACTCACACGAGAGAGAGATTTAAACAGTACAAGCATGGAAATGGTCATTTAAACGCACCTGAGCATCGCACTACGAAGTGAACAATCCAATTGAAGCTGGAAACAAAACCAGTATCAGCTACAAGAGAAAAGAAGTTAAAGAGAGAGAGAGAGAGAGAGAGAGATTCAAACAGTATAAGCATGGAAAATGGTAATTTACATGAACCTGAGCGTCGCACTACAAAGCCAACGATCCAATTGAAGCTGAAAAAAAAACTAGTCTCAGGTTAATTATCTTCTGCAAGAAAGGAAGTTAGAGAGAAAGAGAGAGAGAGAGATTCAATCAGTGAACAATCCAATTGAAGCTGGAAACAAAACCAGTATCAGCTACAAGAGAAGAAGTTAAAAAGAGAGAGAGAGATTTAAACAGTACAAGCATGGAAATGGTAATTTAAACGCACCTGAGCGTCGCACTACGAAGTGAACAATCCAATTGAAGCTGGAAACAAAACCAGTATCAGCTACAAGAGAAAAAGTTAAAAAGAGAGAGACAGAGATTCAAACAGTACAAGCATGGAAAATGGTAATTTACATGAACCTGAACGTCGCACTACAAAGTAAACCACACCTGAGCGTCTACCAATCTACCAAGTGATCGATCCAATTGAAGCTGCAAGCAAAACTAGCAGTCTCATGCTATATCTGTTGCAAGAGAATGAAAAACTTATAGCGAAGCTCGTTCAAGGAGATCATATATTTATATATTTAGGTAACCGGAAACGAGTTCAACGAAAAGAAGAGGGTTTTTGACAAATGCCTCCTTACCACTTCTTTAATTATAAATTCTCTCTTATTTTCAAAACATTGTAGCATTTTGATCCTTGTGGGAAGTTAGATATTAGGAGGATATTTGTAATTTTGATCCCTTGCTTTTTAGATGGGTTCAAATCCTAATCAATTTGGGAAAAAATTTTCAGTTTCAACCTTAATTAATTTGGGAAAAATAAGGGTATTTTGATCATTTTATTCTTTAATTTTAATGGATTATTATTAGAAGGGTATTTTGATCATTAGATTATTTAAAACTAACAACTAATGTCCCAAATTATTGACAGGGATCAAAATACTTGAATGTTTTGAAAATAAGAAAGGGTTTGCGTTTAGAAAAGTTGTAGGCCCATTTGAACTGACCGTAGAAAACGGGCATTTGGTTTTTACGGTGCAATGAAACGTGCATTGGTCAACCTGAAAGAAAAAACGCGTACAGACCGCTGCGGAGTTCTTCTCAAGTCGTCCGCGAAAAAGTTCCCGCGAGAATACTGTTAGGTTGAAATTGCCTTGAAATGAGTCAGTAACAGGTACGGTCACGTTACAATTTCTATGACGGATACTGACGTGGCAAATGATTGGATCATAACGTTGTGGAAAATTTTTTTTTTTTTTCCTGATGTGGATCGTTAGTTGCGAAATTTTTTTTTTAAGTCTTATATCTAACCGATTCACTAAATTTAATATTTTCTTGGGAATTGGTTTGCAGTCAGACTGCATGGTCCCTGCACAATATGCGCGGGGGACCAATGGGAAAACATGACACAGACAAAACCAAGAGGAGGGTTGGGATGGTCATTTCACTGTCCCATGTGAGAGTGCGTAGGAGGTACTGCCGAACGATGAGGATGAGCTTAGTGCATCAGGTGGATCCCTCCATTTGAGCCCCACTGGATGGCTAGCTTTGGCCAAACCAACTACTGGGTAGAAGCAACATGGATGGCCTGCTTTCTGGCCACCAAAGTTCAGATCCCACTTCTTGTATGATACTCAATTTAATGGAGTCAGTAAATCTGATATTTTCTTGTAAAATGGCTTAAGTTACTCCTCTATTTGCTTCATGGAACTGGTGTTGGAGGTGAATAGTACTCTCCTCAATTCAGATAGAAGTAGAATTTCTTTGGAGGTTGAAAGCTATTGCCAAGCCATAATCTGACATGATAAGAACCAATGAAACTCACTCCAATGACTAACTTCAGTACTAGAGTGTTCCTTGCAAACTTGGAAGGGATAAAAGCAAGCATCACACATAGAATTAATGCAACAACGACTGACTGATGCACCCTAGGATACATTCAATGCAAGAATGGATACAGAAATCAGTGGAATAATGGCCTTGAGAATTTTTTTCAAAAAGAAAATCTTTTCTTGTTGTGGTCCATCTACCTCTGCCGTAGGAGGTCCAGGGATCTCCACACCATGGTTCGTGATCTCGGTATCGGCTAGATTAGATTGGATTGGCCGATACGGATTGGGATCGTCCAAACTCGGGCAAATATGATATTTTTGTTCTTGTTTTCTTATAAAAAAAACTACTTTTTTTTATTTTTTTATGGTTTTTTAATCCGTGTCCGTGTAGTTGATCAGATCAGTATCAGGATAGGTCTCCACCGATACTGATCCGATCTGGCCAAAATCGATCGATCCGACCCGATACCTCAAACCATGGTCCACACTGAGATGGTTTTGCTGTATGCACATTCAACTGGCCTTCAAAAGGTTGTCCACATTGAAGGCCAGTTATTTGATTGTTTGAAACATGACTTAGTAGTTAGTATACAAATAAAAGAGCAAATAATTTAAATTTTACTTTTTTTAAGTAGAAGATACAAGAGTTTGTCTAGAATTATAAGAGTCATAAAATGGTTTTTCCTCTTTGGTAGCAAAGAAATTCAATTATACAAAGACCAAAAAAAACTATAAATAAATAAATAAAATTGTGATAGCTGCATCCATCAACCATAAAGGATTAGCATCAAACCAATAATAGTCTCTACTATCTCCTAAAGCATAATTGCAACTAAATGCACGTGTGAATTTTTGGATGTGTAATCTTAAGATTTCCCCCCTATTCATCATTCCATGGATTTGAACACTTTTGATTCTTGCTCATCTATGAACCATCTGTTTGAACTTCTGTCTTTACCATATCATAATCACTACACGTTGATCTGTGCAGGAGTTGCTAATCCAATATTAGTTGCATCTACTTGGGCTTTTTGCATTTTGTTCCAAGGACATGTTCTGATGATAGCTGTAGGTTTTGAGAATTTAATTAACTAGCAATGCACGGAGATAGCTGGAATTCTAGTAGGATTTGGTCATGCAAAGGAAAATTACTTTTTATTTATATCCAAAATATGGTGTCAAGATGGGAACGATGATCGATCGATTCGCATCCGTATCCATTTAGGGACATTTGTATTCATTTAGAGATATCCGGAAAAAAATCCGAATACTCCGATAAAATCTGTCCAAAAAATATCTGAATACTTAATAATTAAAAATTAAGTAAATAATGATCTTAAGGATTTTTTGAAGATTCAACATGTTCTAGAATACGATGAAAATCATGATCTAAGAGATATGGGTTGAGAGTGAATTATATCCTAGGGGGAGGAAGGTTTGGGTTATACAAGGCAGAGATGTAAACGGATGGTCGAAAATCCCAATTTGATCCACATCTGAATCCGTTTAGAGGAATCTGTATTTGGCCAGGGAATATCTAGATCCGATCACATCCGATCCGTATCCAAGCTCAATCCAATCCATTTACATCCCTAGTTCCAAGTTTGCTTCTGAATCCTTGCCATCAAGTTTCCTCTCTAATTTGCTTAATTTTTTACCTAACTTATTCAATTTAAAAACTATGACTATTTCAGATGATCGTCTCTGCAACATATAGCTCTCTGTACCATACATGGAAAACAATCCTTTTGTACTATGAGACCTAATGTACATTTAACTTAATTAATTATTTTGCACCCAAAAAAAAAAAAAAAAACCTAATGCACAATCTTAATAGGCCTCCTATCAAAAATGCTAAAATTTGAGAAAAATCTGAAGGAATCATACTTTTGTTATAAAATAATTGATATGATAGACAGATCTAACTCTACTTCAATCTCAATAGCTTAAAATATTTTTGAGTATGGTTGATTTGTTAACCTAGAATAATTTTTTCATGCTTTCCAAAGTTGGATGATCGATGGTACACTTTCTTGGACCTTGCCAATGTTTCTGAATGTTAAATCTGTTTCATCCATTAAAACACCATTATCATAATAATTGAACTTGAATTTTCTCAAACCAGAAGGAAAAGTTGAATTTGTTAAATCTAAAATATTATTATTTAATCTCCATAGCTTAAATTATGTTTGATCATAGTCGGTTTATTAATTAAAATATTTTTGCCTGTCCTCCAAAGTTTGACGATTTTGAAGTCCTGCATAGATGATCATGTATGATAATGGTAAAAACCCACAAAGCCACCTTAATATCATCATATCTCCTCTCTGCTCATGCCCAAGACCATTGATATTATTTTTTGGATAGGTAGGGAGGGATATAGGATGTGAACCAGGAGGCTTGAACCCAAGACCTCCTGGTAGCAATGGGCCTTTACGCACCACTAGCTACCAAGTGCGCTAGGCACTTGACCACATTGATGTTATTTCCTGAAAAGCAATTCAATTAGAACATAACTATAATAGTGGAGTTCCATAGCAAAGTAAATGGAAATATTATTGGTACAGTCTCTCCACAGTGGGGTCTTCGACAAGGCTGTCCTCTCAGCCTTTATCTATTCATCATCTGCCAAGAAGCTCTATCATGCCGCCTCAACTATGGCATATCTTCCAATCTTTTATCGGGGATCAGAATCAGCAAAGGGGCCCCCTCAATCAATCACCTCATGTTTGCAGATGACTACATGGTATTCATAAAGGCTTGCTCGTCCATTACCCAAATCCTGCATGAGTATGAGATGGTTTCAGGCCAGCATTTAAATTATGAAAAATCCAGCATTCTCTTCAACTATGGAACTCCTATACATACCCGTAGAGACTTAGCAGCATTTATGTCTCTCAAAGAAGTCCAATCACATGGAATTTACTTGGGCCTACCATCATCTTTTGGCAAATTAAAGCGCCAAGTATTCTCCTACATCACTGAGAGAGTGCAAAGCAAATTATCTGGCTGGCGTGATAAATTATTATCAGAAGCGAGAAAGGAAATCCTAATCAAAGCGGTGGTAACTAGCATTCCAATGTACGCAATGTCTACATTTCTAATGCCAAAGAGCCTTTGCAAACAACTGAATAGCCTTGTGTGAAAGTTTTGGTGGAAAAACAACCTTGAACAAGGTGTCTCACGGATCAAGTGGAATAAAGTTTGTACTAGCAAGAAGGAAGGGGGCTTGGGCTTTAGAGATTTCTACCATTTCAATAAAGCGCTTCTTACTCGTCAATGCTGGAGGATAATCAATCAACCCCACAGCCTTCGGGTAAAAGTCCTACAAGCTAAGTACTTCCCAAGCTCAAATTTTTTAGATGCCCCAACCCCAAAATCATGTTCTTGGGGTTGGAGAAGCATCCTTGCTGGGAGGAATCTGATCGTCAAATGCCTCAGGCTCAGAGTGGGAAATGGTAACTCCACATCCATCTTTCAAGATCCATGGATTCTTACGTTACCAACAGGGCAAATTACTAGTGCCCCATCTCAAAGCCCTGTTCAATGGGTAAATGACCTAATAGATTGGAGGTTTATGTGTTGGAAAACAAGTTTACTCAAGCAAATGTTCAGCAATACTGAAGTGGAAGCCATTATGAGACTTCCAATTATCGCCCAAGACTGTGCGGGTTCGTGGATGTGGTCCCAATCGAAAAATGGTTCATTTACAGTGAGGTCAGCATACTATGTTAGTCTTTCAACAGACTACTCTCTCTCAATCCCATCCACCTCAGCTCCTAATCAGTTCTGGACCTCAATCTGGAAGATGAAGGTGATTCCCAAGATTAAAATTTTCTTATGGCGGTGCGGTCATAATGCTTTGGCTGTAAATAAAGCCCTCTTTGATCGAAATATCAGGCCCTCTCCAATCTGCCCAATCTGTAATGAGGAGGAAGAATCAGTTTGCCATGCGCTTATTCAATGTAATCATGCAAGTGAATGCTGGAAGGTTTCACCCCTTCGATTAAACACTTCGGAGTTCATGGGCAGCAACATCCAAGAATGGATGTTCTTCATCCACTCTCGCTTTAAGAATATGGAGTTCTCACATGATCTGGATACTATTTGATGTACCCTCTTATGGCAAATTTGGAAATCAAGGAACAGAGCTTCTTTCAGCTTCTCAAATGCAAGTCTCACAGACACTATGGCTGCTTTCAGACATAGCATTTCAGAGACCTCCCTGGCAACTCACCCAGGTGCCCCTCCTGAAGATCACATTCCACTTCCCCTCTCGGCTTCTTTTGAAAGAAACTCCACATCTTACTCTATTTTTTCTGATGGTGCTTGGCATTCGGGAAAGTATTTGGGTGGAAGAGGTTGTATCATTTGGGACCCAGGAGATCTTTTTGTTGCAGCCAAATGTACTCATGGATCGGGTTTCTCTGCATCTTCAATGGAACTTGAAGCAATCCGAGATGGAGTTCTACTAGCATCCACTCTAAGCCTGCATCACATTACCATCTATTCAGACTGTTACATGGCAATTGCAGCTCTAAATGGTATTACTTCCTCCATTGATTGGGCAAGTAGCAATCTTGCAGCGGCAATCCTGAAGCTATGTCAAGGCTTCGCTTCTGTCAGCTTTCGTTATATCCACAGATCAAATAATATGTTTGCTGACTTCCTTGTATCTGGGTCCTCTAGGCTTAGATTACCAAAAGTTTGGTGGGGCAGTCCACCTGTTTTCATTGTAAATCCTAATTTTGTTGTTTCTAGGAGGTTCTCCCAGGAAGCTTTCCTTTAATGAGAATTTTATCCTTTTGACCCAAAAAAAAAAAAAACTATAGTAGTCAATTGTGAACTAGTACCCTCTTTGATAAAATTTCTCGCCTGGAAGAGCTTAATTAAGCTCGTGTTTGGATGTTTCTATCTTAGATAGAATAATCCTAAACCTTCATTTGGCCCAGACCCTTGGGTTCTTTATTTGACTATTTAGCCTACCTAAGCATTGCGTGGGCCAAAGGTTAAATAGTACTTATATGTATACATTTTCGAGTTTCGAGTAGTAGACCTCAATCTCAACGGCATTCGAATCCGGATAAAGGGTCGTCTCTTTAGTCGTACAAAATAGAAATTGTATGGTAAGGGTTGCTTTGTAGAACGTACCTGGATGAGTGGTATCCGAGTCCTCTACTTCCGTCTGCCCGATACTATTTTGTGCCCCCACACACAAACGCGGTGAAAAGTACAGCCTTATCCCCACTCGGGCAGGGGTAAGGTGATACATTCCGCCTTGCTTGTGTGTGGGGCGCACACGACAGTAGGGGCAGGCGGAAGTAGAGGAGTCGAATTCGGATGATTGTGGTGGGAAGATGGACTATTGTTTTGCAAAGACATTCGAGATTTTCCTGAAATCGAAGCAATAAATTTTTATTTTTTTTTTGAAATGGAAACTATATATATATATTTTTTGTATAGAGGGGGGGATCGAACCGGGGAGGGGAGGTACCAGTCAGGAGACTCAAACTAGAGACCTCCTATTGAGCATTTTTTGGATTCTAATCTACTTATGGTTGACCACCACTATCAAGCTTATGACAAGATAATCTAGTCATATCTAAATCAAAGGGCAGAATTGGTTCACCATCTGTTGACGGACCAGGCCCAACCCAAGGTACCCTAGTATGTGTCTGGGCATGCCCGGTCCAACTCCAGACTGGAATGCGTAAGCCCAAGCCCAACCTAGCGGGCTCAGGATTGGTTCACCATCTGTTGAAGGCCCAGCCCCAATCCAAGGTACCCTAGTATGTGTCTGGGCATGCCAAGCCCAACTTCAGGCTGGGATTGCCTAAGCCCAACCCCAAGCCCAACCCCAAGCCCAATGCCATCCTACTAGACTCAGGATGGGCCAGACCAGGCTCGGACTTTGAGTAAGATTGGACCCATGTATAAAGTTTAAAAAATAAAAAATAAAACCACTTGCATACGATTTAAAAGGGAAGGGCTTGCTCTAATTTAAAAGTTGGAAAATAGAATGCTTCCAAGTCACATTCCCCTGCGTCCACACACAAGAGGGTGAAATGACCAACCCACCCCTCCTGTTGGATGCCGCTGAATGTCCCTTCATTGAACTCACTAGTGCAGGAGCCACGCTACAAGGCAATGTTCTTCTCAAAATTTCAGTATACATATATCCCTTTGTTGATGTATATACATGTAGCTTAGGGTTGGGAAGCAGACCAATTCTAGTCTGCAGCCTTAGCCAAACCCTAGCTTAGTTCAACCTCAGGCTTGAATTTTAGGCCCAAGCCAATACCACTGGCTGAAAACTCAGCCCAAATATGGAAATCGTTGGGTAGAGTTTGGCTTGTCATGCCCAAGTTGCGAGCCTACCAAGAAGTAATGTTTCAAGTTTTTAAAACCGAAAACCAAAAAGGGCCCATTTCCAGTTTGATATTTTCTTTGGGCTATGTACCCCATGACGCCAGGGTTTTTATTTTTTAGTTTTTTGTAGGGGAGGGGTGTGGTCCGCTACAATGGTGGTGTAGCAAGATTTGAAGCAAAAGATCAAGTGTTTTTTTTTAAAAAAAACCCACATTTTCCTTCAATATGTCCTTCAATCTTCAATTTTTGGTTGTTGGATGATGCCAATGTTGTTGTTCCATCACAGTTTGATTCGTTTTTCACTATGGAATGAAAGCCCTAACAAGATTTGGGTGAAAAAAAGGACTTAAAATCAAGGTTTTTGTTAAGTATGTCTTGTATTCCAAGGATCTGAGTGCAATGCAGTGGATCCGACGTATTTTTGTAGTGCGACCCAAAGGGAGAAAAAGTTGAGATTTAGTTTGTGACGCGGAGGATAGGCCCATCCCTTAGCAAGCGAACAAATCTCTTTTGGGGTTCGGGGGGTATTCTCCCAAGAAAAATGGGCCGGGTAGGATCAGGTTTTCAAAACCCCCAATCCAATCCGAAGCTCTCTTAACTTCGCCCAGGCCCAGCCCAAACCTAGGTTAGACTGGGATATCTCAACTTAGGGCCCAGTCTTGTCAAGTTCAACCTAACTCAATCTGGACCTAATAGATCCTAATTGTGTTAGAAAAGGAAATCCAATGGGGAATATTGGATATTCCACCCAAGATTGGATTCCCCTAGCAATGCATATCTTTCCTATTAGAGAAAGATTGGATGGGTGGATATTTGAGTCACATTTAGTAACTCAATATTTCACACCCATATGAGCTAATATTTTTGGGGATTTTTGTGAGACAAATATATATATTTGTGGAATCACAAAAATCACAAGAGATACACACAAGGACCCAAACGTGGAGCTCTCTCTGCTCTCCCAAAATTCGCTTCTCCTTCCCTTCTTCTCTTGGTGTTTGATTCTAGAAGAAATCAAGGTGTGTGTTCCTTGGTGGCTTGGAGGAGATATAAAGCTTGACCGTGTGGGAATGCAAAGCTTACTTGGTGCGTGGAACGATTGTGAAAGATCTATCATCGGTTGGAGGTCTTGCACTTGTGAGGCTTAGGTAATAATCGATCCCTGCTTCGTTCTTTATTTTGAATGACTTCTCCATCGATATTGTGATCCTATTTACGCTTCCGTTGCGATCGCACTTGCGATGCCTACAGTGGCATCAAAGCCTCTTTATTGATAGGGTTGTTTTCAATTTTATTTGTTCATTATTATGTGATGCTTATAAAATTTTATTTCATTCTGTTTATTTTTTTTTTTTTTTTAAATTTGAGATGAGATGCATGCGCATATAGGGGCCGCGGGCTTATTGCCTGCGCACGCCCCTAGCCGCATGCACCCCACCCCAAACCGTGCCCATACCCCCCCATGGCCATGTGCACCTGGCCGCCTGCGGCATGAGCATAGGGCTGCCGGCCGCGTGCGTGCGTGGGCAGCCTTGTAGCATGTGGTGCTGCCTTATGTTTTGTGCACCTATTTTTCTTGATTTTCCCTTTTTTGATTTGGCTATTTTATGTAGCAGTTTTTAATTTAAAAAAAAAAAATTCTGATTTGCTTTATTGGGAAGATCTCTTGGAGAAGATGGGTGGAAAGATTCTTTCATTCACCCACCTTCCTCATATACATAATGGCTTATGATATTTTTATGGGTTAATAATTTTATTGTAAGCATGTATGTGATGATTTTGTGGGGGCATGTGTTATGACTATTATTACATAAGTTGTCAAGGTAATGGTTATGTGATGTACATGATCATAGTGACATTGGATTGTCATGGTAATGGTCATGTAATGCACATAACTATTATGACATAAGTTGTCATGGTAATGGTTGCATGATGGATGCATTGGATGCACATGATCATAATGACTTGGATTGTTATGGAATGATGTTTTATGTGTTTTTGGGCAATTTTTCACATAAATGTTGGAATATTAATTTTTGAGCATCATAAGTGTAATGAGGACCATAGTTATGGGATGTAAAAATTACATGCATTAGATGTATGTGTGTGCTAGGCATGGCATGGTTGTGATTTTATATGTAATTTCCTTTATTATTCTTCAGGCAGTCCAATTTTGGTGGACTGGTTTCTTGTTATGTAATTTTATTTATTTAGAAAGGGTTGTAATATTTTTAGCTTAGTTTAAAAAATATTTATTGTAACCTCGTGGATCGTGGATCATGGATCAAGGATCTTGGCGGTTCGTTGGAGAAAAGATTGAAGGAAGGACTTGCTCACTTGAAGTGTCCTTATTTATTGTAGTTTTGGAATTTCCCTGTAATAGATAGTTGCATATGCATTATCACACTAATTTTCCCATGTGTGGGAGTAACATATGAGGCTATGATTGCTCCCATCCATTTTTAGTCAAAGTGAGTTTGTCTTAGTTATGAACTTACATTGATTAAAGATGATATTCCATAACCATTGGTGTATATGTGTTTATAGTTTTCCTTGGATGGATGTGCTATTTTGTTATACATTGGATGTATGCTTGTGGTTTATATGCGTTCCCGATTTTCCTCATTATAATACAAGTGTGATATGGGAAACCCTAGTTGGTGGGATTCTCATGGCCTCCCTTAGTTGGTGAGAGTAGAAATGTCATTGATCCACCCTTGTAGATGCCGATAGGATAATATTTGGGTGAATTGGTAAAATTGTCTGCACTCATCTCATATTTGATAGGTAGAGAATATGATCAGTGGTATGTGTTCTATGATTATAGGCATTAACCCACAAACAGCATAGTTCCCTCCGAAATTAAGGGTAAACACTTAACTTGAGTGTGTGCCAGCCGATAGGAATGGGCATGACACTCAGGTGGCCAAATACATTGGAAGTCTAAGTGACGAACAGAATAGTCCACCCAACCAAAATGCGAATGATGAACCCTAATAGGCTAAGTCAGGAGCATGAGGGTTGGTCGTTTCCAATTCATACCCTACAAGCTAGAGGGAAGCTTGGGGTGTGACTGATCATTGATTGTTCTTACCCTAGTTATTTCACTGGTTGTAGATCATGCTAATTAGTAATTTTTGTACATCATGTAGATTTTAAAAATGTCAACCCAAATGAACTATGCCGCCCTTATCAAAGACCATGTTTTGACCGGCCCTAATTATGTTGACTGGAGGAGGAACATCAGGTTAGTCCTGTCTGCGGAAGGTCTAATGTCTGTCCTGGACGAAGATGAGCCTGAATTCCCTAATGAGGAGAACCCTGATTCTAAGCCTGCCTATGAGTTGTTTCGACAGAAAAACTCTAAGGCAAAACTCCTTGTGTTGAGTTCTCTGGAGAAGACCATCGTTGATTCGGTCAAGGATCTGTACTTGACCAAGGACATGATGGAGGAGTTGAAGGAGATGTATGGGAGGGAAGAACGCCATGCCCATCATCAACTGGTGACACTCCTCCATTGCACGAAGATGGCTCAAGGTACTCTGGTTATTGAACATGTCATGAAAATGAGGAGCTTGTTCCTGGATCTGGAGAACCTTGGGACATCATTCAAGCTAAATTATAAGACGGATGTCATCTTCCACTCATTGCCTCAGGACATCTACGGATCGTTTATTGTCAATTACAACATGAATAAACTTTTTGTGGAACTCCCTGAGCTGGGCAACATGTTGCAAGAGGTGGAAGCTGCATTTAAGAAGCAGAAAGTGGAGGTCTTGACTACAAAGGACAAGTCTTCTTCCTCAAAACCCAAGGGCAAGAAGAAGAAGAAAAAGAAGGCTAACAAGGGCAAAAACCCTAAGGTTGGCGATAAGGGAATTCAGAAGAACAAGAGCAAGGGGACTTGTTTCTATTGTAAGAAGGACGGACATTGGAAGAAGGAATGTCATGCTTTCCTGGCTGCTCAGAAAAAGAAGCAGGACAAACAGGAAGAAGGTATTTCTGAAACCTTGGTCCTTTATGAGTCTAGTTTGTCAAAGGAACCTACTAACACATGGTTGGTGGACTCGGGGTCTACCGCCCATATTTGTAACTTGTTGCAGGGGTTCAAGCTGACAAGAAGACTGAGTAAGGATGAAGTTCGATTGCGAACGAGTACGGGTGCTGAGGCCGTTGCTGAGTCCGTTGGAGATTTTACTTTATTTTTCAGTAGTAGTACTTTAATTTTGAGAGATTGTTTTTATGTTCCTCAATTTAGGAGGAACATTGTTTCTGTTAGTAGGCTTATTAAGGATGGTTATACTTTTCTCTTTGTTAATAAATTAACTATTCAATTGAATAATTCTTTTATTGCTTCTGGCCTACTAGATAACGGGTTATATCTCTTAAAACCAGTACTAGAGGTGAATGAGATCTCCTATAATTCTTTAAAAAGAAAATCAGCCCAAGATAATTCTACATACCTTTGGCACTTGAGGTTAGGTTATATTGGAGTAGAAAGGATAAACAGGTTGGTGAAGGATGGGCCTTTGGAATCATTGAAGGTAGAACCTTACCCAACCTGTGAGTCGTGTCTACAAGGAAAAAAGACCAAGAAACCCTTCTCTAACAAGGGAAGAAGAGCCGAAGTTGTGTTAGAATTGATACACTCATATGTATGTGGACCCATCAACGTTCAGGCGAGGTATGTTTATGAATACTTCGTGACCCTCACTGATGACTACTCTCATTATGGTTATATTTACTTGATGCACCGCAAGTCGAAAACCTTTGATAAATTCAAGGAATTTCGAGCGGAGGTTGAAAAATAGTTGGGTAATTGCATCAAGTGCCTTCGATCTGATCGAGGAGGAGAGTACTTATCAGATGAGTTCAGGGACTATCTGAAAGAAGCTGGGATTATAACCCAGTTGACTGCCCCAGGAACACCTCAACAGAATGGAGTTTCAGAAAGGAGGAACCGTACCTTGTTGGACATGGTTCGGTCCATGTTGAGTTATTCGGAATTGCCATTGAGTTTTTTGGGTTTCGCGCTAGAAACTGCCATCTATATACTGAACAGGGTACCAACAAAGTCTATGACCAGAACACCTTTTGAGTTGTGGTATCGGCGTAAGCCTAGTCTTCAACATCTTAAGGTGTGGGGTTGCATATCGCATGTAAAGAAACAACAGACAGATAAGTTGGAATCCCGAACAGATAGATGCTATTTCTTGGGATACCCTAAGACTACAATAGGCTACTACTTCTATGACCCTGTTAATAAAAAAGTCATAGTTAGTAAGCATGCGACTTTTCTTGAGGATTACACGATTTCACCGAGATCAGATCCAGTGGTCATTAAAGAAATAACTGATGACCAAGTACCCTCTGCATCGATAGAGGTTCCAGTTGACGTACACACAGTTGAGCAACAACCTCAAGAGCCTAGGAGGAGTGGGAGGTCTATCAGACCACCAACTCGTTTGAACCTTCTCACTGAGGAGGATCAAAAGGTGGAAGAATTCCACATGGTGTCTGATTGTTCAGACACAAATCCTTATACTTTCGCTGAGGCTCTTAAGGACTTTGACTCAGTGAAATGGCAGGAAGCTATGCGCAGTGAAATAGATTCCATGGATTCTAACCATGTCTGGACTCTTGAAGATCTGCCAGAAGGGGTAAAATCCATTGGGTGTAAATGGATCTACAAGAGGAAGAGAGGTGTAGATGGACAGGTGGAACGTTTCAAGGCAAGACTGATGGCGAAGGGATACACTCAAAAAGAGGGTGTTGACTATGATGAAACCTTCTCACCTGTAGCAATGATTAAATCCATTCGGATTCTATTGTCAATTGCTGCATACCATGACTATGAAATCTGGCAGATGGATGTACAGACCACTTTCCTTAACGGTTATCTTGATGAGGTCATATACATGAATCAGCCAGAGGATTTTGTCTCCCCAGGAGAGGAAAATAAGGTATGTAGGTTGTTAAGGTCCATTTATGGATTGAAACAAGCTTCTAGATCATGGAACATCCGTTTTGATCAAACCATCAAGGATTTTGAGTTTGAACAGAACATTGATGAGCCATGTGTATATAAGAAAATCCGTGGGGGTGTCGTCTGTTTCCTAGTCCTATATGTGGATGACATATTGCTCATTGGGAATGATGTGGAGTTACTTTCATCGGTAAAGATGTGGTTATCCAAGACATTCTCAATGAAGGATCTGGGTGAAGCCAACTACATCCTAGGAATTAAGCTTGTGAGAGATGGCAAGAAGAGGATGTTGGGATTGTCGCAATCCACCTACATTGACAAAGTGCTTGAAAGGTTCAACATGCAGGATTCGAAGAGAGGTAATGTGCCTCTCAGACATGAAATCGATTTATCCAAGTCACAATGTCCTCAAACTCCTGAGGAAATTGAGGCTATGAAGAGAGTTCGTTATGCTTTGGCAGTGGGAAGTCTGATGTATGTCATGTTGTGTACCAGGCCAGATATTTGTCATGTTGTAGGGATTGTGAGTCAATATCAGTCCAATCCAGGACAGGAGCACTGGACAGCTGTCAAGGGGATCCTTAAGTATCTAAGGAGGACCAAAGATTACTTCCTTGTATATGGTTGTGATCAGTTGTCAGTGGTTGGATATACGGATTCGGATTTCCAAACTGATAAGGATGACAGAAAGTCTACCTCTGGGATGATTTTTGTGATTGGTAAGGGTGCAGTGATTTGGAGGAGTGCCAAACAGAAGTGAACAGCTGATTCCACAACAGAAGCTGAGTACTTGGCAGCTAGTGAAGCAGCCAAGGAAGGTGTCTGACTCAAGAAATTCTTGACAGACCTAGGGGTGGTCCCTGAGCTAGTGGAGCGACCCATACAACTATTATGTGACAACAGGGGAGCTATAGCACAAGCAAAGGAACCCAGAGCTCATAAGAGGAACAAGCATGTAGAGCGGAAATATCACTTGATTCGTGAGATCATTCAGCGTGGTGATGTAGCCATAGCTAAGGTTGACACTGCAGATAACCTATCTGACCCCATGACCAAGGCATTGCCTCCTAGTGTTTTTGAGAAACATGTTGGAAATATGGGGGTGAAGTCCATGAGTGACTGGCACTGATGTACAAAACTCCTTCTATTTGAATTAATAAATTCCTGTTTTGATTAGCATGATCAGTTGTTGAGCTCAGTTATAGTCCTTAGGTACTTATACCTAAAACTGTTCACCACTGGGGATGGGATTGGGCATCCCATCCGGCATGGTGGTCACATTGTGTGTGCTTAGGGAGGATATTCTCGCAAGACACAAATGTGAGTGTACATTTGGTGTGTACATTGGACGGGATCATTGAGAATTTCACATGTGGTGTACTGTGAGTTTATAAAGAAAATGAGATTCTCTTAAGTAGTTCACGATCAGTCCCTTGACCTGAGGGGTCCTCATCGACGCATTCATATGTTGAGAGTTTTGGTGTACCAACGGTTGATGTCTCTCTCTGACTATATATCGATGCGCTGGATTCTAAATGTCTGACTGTATTCGAGAGAGATGCCCAACATGGAACCCACAGCCCATACATTGGGAATATGTTGAGGGGAGTATTCTATACAGGATTGGACCCAAATCCGGATCCGGTAGCATCTTCAAAATGTTTTTGAAATGTTTTTAGTTACATATATAAAACATTATCTATTTTCTTGAACATTTTGATTGAAATGTTTTCTGTTAGTCCAATCAAGGTAATTGAATCTCTCGATCGGTGTATCGGTTCATTGAGGATTGACAGTCCCATACACATGCCTTATATTGAACCATGCAACATTATTTTGTGGGGGACTAATGCGTATTTTAACTACTTACCTTGGGCGTAAGTTATTACATCTGCTTAGCATCTTTGATGACATATTTCTTAGAAGCTGAGTGGAATCCCATTGCCATCTTACCCCTTTCCTTTTAGTTCCATTCATCTACGCGGTAACGGTTGATCGTGATTCCCTTTTCATGATCCTCTTGTAAGATTGGATCTTACAGTAGGATGGAGGAGATTGTTAGAAAAGGAAATCCAATGGGGAATATTGGATATTCCACCCAAGATTGGATTCCCCTAGCAATGCATATCTTTCCTATTAGAGAAAGATTGGATGGGTGGATGTTTGAGTCACATTTAGTAACTCAATATTTCACACCCATATGAGCTAATATTTTTGGGGATTTCTGTGAGACAAATATATATATTTGTGGAATCACAAAAATCACAAGAGATACACACAAGGACCCAAACGTGGAGCTCTCTCTCCTCTCCCAAAATTCGTTTCTCCTTCCCTTCTTCTCTTGGTGTTTGATCCTAGAAGAAATCAAGGTGTGTGTTCCTTGGTGGCTTGGAGGAGACATAACGCTTGACTGTGTGGGAATGCAAAGCTTGCGTGGTGCGTGAAACGATTGCGAAAGGGCTATCATCGGTTGGAGGTCTTGCACTTGTGAGGCTTAGATAATAACCGATCCCTGTTTCGTTCTTTATTTTGAATGACTTCTCCATTGATATTGTGATTCTATTTACGCTTCCGTTGCAATCGCACTTGCGATGCCTACAAATTGGTCTTGATTGGGTCAGGTTGGCCCTGATTGATTTTTTAGGATAGTTTTAATTCTTTCAAAAAAGGGAGGGGAAATGAGTGACTATTTTATGTCAGTCATTTTAAAAAAAAGAATGTATTAAGTGGTGTATGTCAGTGACTAAAAAATAAACATGAGGAAGAGTGAGTTATGCATACTATATATTTTTACAACTTAGTTATATACATATTACGTAGGGATGAGTTGGGCCGGACCGCCTCAACCCGAGACCTAGGCCCAGACCTGGCTCGACTCTGCCTCGGGCCTAAAAAAGCTCAGCCCAAGCCTGCCCTACGGGCTGAGAAGCTCAGCCCTGGCGCTGGACGGACTCAGGACGGACTAGGTGGGGCTCGGGTTGTCTGGGCCATATTGACACCCTAAATAAAGTAATAAACCATGAAATCTCTGCCGTTCATCTGTTTCATTTGCAGTTTGCACAAGTTCGATAACTTCAAAAAGACTTCCTTACCCCCCAAAATGTAGAAAAGCCATCGACGACCAACATTAAGACAACACATCCGAAGACCCTCAACCCGCCACGTGTTATGAAGAACACGTGGATATACATTATTGGACAGGATTCGTCGAATTCCCAAGTAGACTTTTCTTTCCCACCCCCGTCTTTAAACCCAGTCTTCAATTCTCCCCCTCTCAAGTTCAGTTTGTTTCCCGAACGGTCGATTCCTTCCCTCTTCCTGAGTTCCTGGTACCTGAATCCTCGAAACTCAAACTCGAAATTCTAATTTCAGGCTTCCATTTCAGTTTTAATGGCGGAAATTCTCCTGCATTCTTTCACATAGAGCTCCAAAGCGTCCTTCTTTAGTACGCATAACTGTCCGAACTTCAAAATTAACTTAGATCTGTCGAAAATGATGATCTGGTTTAAGTTCAGTTTAGCAGTTTTGATTCTTTCGATTATTACAATTCCATCGGAATCAGCGGTTTCGAGTATAGATCTAGGTTCAGAATGGATGAAAGTAGCAGTTGTGAATCTGAAACCTGGCCAGAGTCCGATTTCGATAGCCATAAACGAGATGTCCAAGAGGAAATCCCCTGCGTTAGTTGCATTCCAAGGAGGGAGTCGTTTGCTTAGTGAAGAAGCGGCAGGAATTGTAGCTAGATACCCTGATAAAGTCTATTCACAAGTTAGGGATATGATCGGGAAGCCTCAGAAGTATGTGAAGGATATTATTGATTCACAATATTTACCATTTGATTTGGTGGAAGATTCTAGAGGGGCGGCTGGTATTAGGATCGATGATGGTGTTACCGTTTATTCAGCAGAGGAATTGGTAGCCATGGTTCTTAGTTATGGAAGAAATCTAGCAGAGGTTCATTCTAAGGTGCCCATAAAGGATGCTGTTATCACGGTTCCGCCTTACTTCGGGCAGGCGGAGAGGAAGGGGTTGCTTCAAGCTGCTGAATTGGCTGGCATTAATGTGCTTTCTCTTATTAATGAGCACTCTGGTGCAGCTCTTCAGTATGGGATTGATAAGAATTTCTCAAATGAGTCGAGACATGTTATATTCTATGACATGGGTTCGAGTGGTACTTATGCAGCGCTTGTCCATTTCTCTGCTTATAGCGCAAAGGAGTATGGGAAGACCGTCTCCGTCAACCAATTCCAGGTAAATCTCAACTCTAACAAAAACCTCTGATTGTTAATATATGGTTTGTGTTTTCTATGACACAAAATTCGCACCTAAAGGAATATTGGAATGTTAGTAATGATCATCTCAGGAACACCTCTTAACGTTATTTCATTCATCACCAGGGAACCATAAAAATTCTCTTAGAGTATTGCCTTGATGCTAAGTAATTGGAGGGTGTAATGGAAAAGGGGCATTGCTTGTGTTTCTGTGTGTCAATTTCATGGAAACTGGAAGATGTATCAAAAAGAAGTATGAATCCCTTAGATATTATTTATAACCACATATTGACACATATTTCTTAGGTTATCTGTAACATGAATTGGATTGAACAGTGCTCTGAAACTTTTCTGTATATAGGTTGCTATTGGCATTTCTATGTTCCATTGATTATATTGGAGTAGGAGTACATCTTGTTTTGTATAGCATCAATAAATTTGAGTATTGGCAAAAGAAACTTGGGATTTATTGGGTGGAACATATTTTACTTTCTTTGGCTTCTTATTTCCATTTATTGACACAGAACATGAGTGAAGCTCAATGAACTGATGTGATTTCTTTTTTTTTGGGCATATTTTCTGTCAGTAATGTCATATCCCGTTCCATAACTTTCTCTACACCCTCTTGTTTTGGATAAATAGCACTAATAATAAGTGTTGCTGCCAAAGGCCTAAATGTTTTCCATTATAAGATGACTTATACGTCTTTACCGAAGGGAAAAAAGAAAATTTCTCACAAATGGACAAGAGACCTTTTTCAATATTTTCCACTGGATCCTTACATGTTGCTTGTTACTTTATTTAATGAGGTTCAAAGGTTACACTTGGTATCCTTTACAAGCTGAGGCTGGATATAGGAATAGACAGATCTTGGATACAATTAAATGGCTTGAACTTTAGGTGCCACATCTGAAAGCACTGAACTAGTTCAATAGTGACCCTAGAATTCTCCTGAAGTTACCTTGGTTATGAATTGTGTAGCAGGACAATCCTACATATCAGAAAGGGAGTCACCATTGCATTGCTTGTGTTTGCAGATGTTCTGAACAGTTTTATGGAATTGGGATTGTTAATATACTCCTGAATCTTTTGCAGGTTAAGGATGTTAGATGGAACGCAGCTCTTGGGGGTCAACATATGGAATTGCATTTGGTTGAATACTTTGCAGATGAGTTCAACAATCAAGTTGGTAATGGGGTGGATGTGAGGAAATCCCCCAAGGCAATGGCGAAATTGAAGAAGCAGGTTAAACGTACTAAAGAAATTCTAAGTGCAAACACAATGGCTCCAATATCAGTTGAATCTCTTTACGATGACCGTGACTTTAGGTGTGTAAATTAAATTTGGTGCAGTTTCACCCAAATTCTTTCTTGTTGGATATTTGATCCCTTAACTGATATTTTATTCTTTTTTTGTCGATAAATAAGAAGTAGTTCACTGAAGGAAACTTATGAAGGTAAAAACACCCAAGGAAGAGAGTGCATTATGTATTACACTTCCCGCCAAGGAGTTGACAGGAGGATCAGCACCATGCTTGGATCCTTTCAATGTTGTTTGCCAATTCTGTGGCCAGAAGCAATATTGTAGTACTTGATTCTTGGGTCCTAAAAATACTCATGCTTGCTCATGTTGTTACTATTATGTTAATTGATTCACTATTCTCGTTTCCAGAGTTAGATGTTAAATCTCATTATGACATCCTTTTTCATCTTTTTTTTTGGGGGAGGGGAGGGGGAATTGGGGTGGGGTTCTTTAATGTTCTCTCTATTACATAACAAATGAAATTATTGGTTAAAATTTATTTGTAGAGAGGATCTAACACTCAAACATCTTGATCTCTTGGTTGCTTCATTTTGCAAACTAGTCGACTGATATGGTTGCAGAACTGGATCTTCTAGATATTTTAGATCAGGATTGTTACTGCTACTTTATAACTCAGCGGGATCTTCTCTCTCTCTCTCTCTCTCTCTCTCTCTCTCTTTTGTCTAGAGTCCTTCCATTGACCAACTGGAACCATCTCCTCGTTATTGTTGTTTCACTAAGAAGTGGCCTATTTTATTTGCTTTTCTTCAGTCCCATCTTTGTATTCTATTGCTTTTCCTGATTATTTTGTAATCCTATGTAATGAATCTTCATTGCTTCATACAAAAGTATCTTCCATGTGACTTCTCTATGTTTTAGTAGTGGTCTTATCCTACTTGGTGGTCTCTCCTAGTTAGATTTTTGTATCGGTAAGTCATTGGTATTAGCACTTATGATTTCACCGCAAACTAGATCTAAAATGCATTCCATTTCAAATATTTGAAGATAAAAAAAGAAGAGGATAGTGTTTGTTGAAGACATTATATTTTTGGTTGTTTTCTTGATTATCTGATCATGGTAAAGTTTTGGGAGCTATTTAGTCTCCACAGAGTTCCTAAAATTTTCATTTTCTCATGAAAAAGGAAAAACATATCTCCTAAATAACTGGATTATTTTCTTTCTTTTTTTGTATGTGTTCAATAACTTCTCTTTTCTGCAGGAGTACCATTACTCGTGAGAAATTTGAGGAACTCTGTGGAGACCTGTGGGAGCAATCTCTTATACCTGTGAAAGAACTTCTGAAACATTCTGGACTGAAGGTTGATGAGATATATGCAATAGAGCTGATTGGTGGTGCAACCCGTGTCCCTAAGTTACAGGTAAGTATCTAAATTTTGCAACTTTAATCTGTTAGAGACAGAATTACATGATTGCATCTTCTAAGCTGCAGAAGTGGTTGTTTCACAATAGCGAAACCTTTCAATTTCTTAAAAGATATTCAGATTTTGAAGTAAAACTTCTCTTGCTGTCATGGAATCTCATGAGATTATTTGAAGACATACTCCGTAGGCATTTCCTTTCTAAGAACCATTGCTATCCAAGGCTCTGCTTCAAAGTTGCTCCGTCTCTTACTGTGTGTAAACCTGCAATATTATGATTTATGACCTATATTGGTTCAAAATGCCCGGAGTTCCTTCAAAAAATGTCAAGGACATAAAATGTACTAGCATGGATATGCAATCAGTGCATTCTATTTTAGGGCCTATGTCACAAAGTGCTGCTTGTCGGGATTTACTTCAGCAGATTTTATCTGCATTTCCCTGTTAACTTGCTATGTTCAGCAACTGTAAACTTTTTGTCTTTGACTTCTGGCTTATTGCCTCTTGTGCATGGTGAAATTATGAAGTGCTTGATACCTTGAAATGAATCAACCGGAGTAAAGAATTTGGCCTCTTGTGGATGGTGTTGTGCATGAACATAAACATGTAGATAGATAAGTATGAAATTTATGGGAAAAGGCTGGGACGCCGCCAGGGTGCCCAGCATGTGTCATCCTCTCTCCTCCTCCTTTGGAAAATACTCCCTTGCCCTCTTGTGTCCATCCTTGTGATTGGTGTATGTCGCTTGCTTACTGAAAACTGGCGGCATGCCCAGTCCTTTCCCAATATTTATGTAATGTTTTTCTATATAAAAAAAAAGTAGACATGCGTATCAGTTGACGTCTCTCCATAGATGCTTTAGGTCTGGCCATTTCAGTTCTTCTAGCTAATGTTACTATGCTTTACTCATTCATATGTATCTATTGGTCTTTTATTAGTATATTATAGCTAGGTTTATTTAAGGTCTTTGATTTATTTAGTATATGCACAATGAGTATATAGACACTGTTCTTGCTTTCTCTTGCAAGGCTAAGCTACAGGAATTTCTTGGGAGGAAGGATCTGGACAGACATCTGGATGCAGACGAAGCTATAGTGCTTGGTTCAGCACTTCATGCAGCAAACTTAAGTGATGGAATCAAGTTGAACCGTAAACTAGGAATCATCGATGGTTCCTCTTATGGATTTATGATCGAGTTAGATGGGCCTGATCTTCCGACGGATGAGGGAAACAAACAGACACTTGTACAGAGAATGAAGAAAATCCCTAGTAAGGTGAGTGTGTAATTTGCAGCTGTCAGCTGTACAAATTAAAATATTAAATTGGAATATTTCTTCTGAATAATTATGTTTTTCTTTCTGAA
>NW_025317866.1:0-25016 GCF_018873765.1 Telopea speciosissima
ACGTAGTGATTCAAGGTCACGACCCTCAACATCGAATCCACACGTCTAATATGAGGTATGGACACTTTTAGAAAATCCCAAACCCCAAAAAAGTACGAAATGCCCCCACATAACCCCAAGCACGACCCACGCGGTCCTGGTTTAAACCTAAAATGAACATATGTCGAAATAGGTATCGATTCGAAGGTCACGACCCTCAAAATCGTATCCACACGCCTAATAAGAGATATGGACACTTTTCAGAAAATCCCAAGCCCAAAAAGTACAGAAATGCCCCCAAATAACCCCAAACGACCCACCCGGTCTGGTTTAAACCGAAAATGAACATATGTTGAAATAGGTATCGATTCGAAGGTCACGACCCTCAACATCGTATCCACATGTCTAATAAGAGATAAGGACACTTTTTAGAAAATCCCAAGCCCAAAAAAAGTACTGAAATGCTCTCAAATAACCCCAAATGACCCCCATGTCCGGTTTAAACCGAAAATGAACAAATGTTCAAATAGGTATCGATTCGAAGGACACGACCATCAACATCCCATGCACATGTCTAATAAGAGATTAGGACACTTTTAGAGAACCCCAAACCAAAAAAGTATACAAATGCCCCCAAATAACCCCAAACGACCCACCCGTCTGGTTTAAACCAAAAATGAACATATGCCAAAGTAGGTATCGATTTGATAGTCACGACCCTCAACATTGCATCCTCATGTCTAATAAGAGATAAGGACACTTTTTAGAAAATCCCAAGCAAAAAAAAGTATAGAAATGCCCCAAATAACCCCAAACAACCCACCAAGTCTGGTTTAAACAAAAAATGAACATATGTCGAAATTTGTATCGATTCGAAGGTCATGACCCTCAACATCACATCCACATGTGTAATAAGAGATAAGGACACTTTAGAAAATAGCAAACCCAAAAAAGTACAAAAATGCCCTCAAAAATGCCAAACGATCCCCCGATGCGGTTTAACCAAAAATGAACATATGTCTAAATAGGTATCGATTCAAAGGTCACGACCTTCAACAACGCATCCACATGTCTAATAAGAGATTAGGACACTTTTTATAAACTCCCATGCCCAAAAAAGAATAGAAATGCCCCCAAATAATCCCAAACGACCCACCCGGTATGGCTTAAACCAAAAATGAACATATGTCAAAATAGGTATTGATTCGAAGGTCACGACCCTCAACATCGCATCCACACGTCTAATAAGAGATAAGGACACTTTTTAAAAATCCCAAGCCCAAAAAAGTATAGAAATGCCCCCAAATAACCCCAAATGACCCACCCGGTCTGGTTTAAACCAAAAATGAACATATATCGAAATAGGTATCGATTCGAAAGTCAACCCTCAACATCGCATCCACACGTCTAATAAGAGATAAGGAGCATTTTTAGAAAATTCCAAACACAAAAAGTACAGAAATGGCGCTAAACAAACCGAAACGCCCCCGTCCGTTCGGATCGAAAATAAACATATGTCAAAATACATATTGATGCGAAGGTCTGGACCCTCAACATCGAATCCACAAGTCTAATAAGAGATAAGGACACTTTTAGAAAATACCAAATCCAGAAATGCCCCCAAATAACCCCAAACGACCCACCTGGTCGGTTTAAACCAAAATGAACAGGTTCAAAAAGGTATCGATTCAAAGGTCATGACCCTCAACATCGCATCCACACGTCTAATAAGAGATAAGGACACTTTTTAGAAAATTCCAAACCCAAAAAAGTATAGAAATGCCCCCAAATAACCCCAAACAACCCACCTGGTCTGGTTTAAACCGAAAAATGAACATATGTCAAAATAGGTATCGATTCGAAGGTCACGACCCTCAACATCGCATCCACAAGTCTAATAAGAGATAAGGACACTTTTTAGAAAATTCCAAACCCAAAAAAGTACAGAAATGCCCCCAAATAACCCCAAACCACCCACCCGATCTGGTTTAAACAAAAAATGAACATATGTCACAATAGGTATCGATTCAAAGGTCACGACCCTCAACATCGTATCCACACTTCTAATAAGAGATAAGGACACTTTTTAGAAAATACCAAACCCAAAAAGTACAGTAAATGCCCTCAAATAACCCCAAATGACCCACCCATCCGGTTTAAACCGAAAATGAACATAAGCCAAAAAGGTATTGATTTGAAGGTCACGACCTTCAACATTGTATCCACACGTCTAATAATAGATAAGGACACTTTTAAGAAAATCCCAACCCAAAAAAGTATAGAAATACCCCAAATAACCCCAAACAACCCACTCGGTTTGGTTTAAACAAAAAATGAACATATGCCAAAGTAGGTATCGATTCGATGGTCACGACCCTCATCAATGTATCCACACCCCTAATAAGAGATAAAGACACTTTTTAAAAATCCCAAGCCCAAAAAAGTATACAAAAATGCCCCCAAATAACACCAAATGACCTACCCGGTTTGGTTTAAACCGAAAATGAACATATGTCAAAATAGGTATGGATTCGAAGGTCACGACCCTCAACATCGCATCCACACCTCTAATAAGAGATAAGGACACTTTTTTAGAAAATCCCAAGCCCAAAAAAGTGTCAGAAATGGTCCCAAATAACCCCAAAAGACCAACCAGGTCTGGTTGAAACCGAAAATGAAGATACGTCGAAGTAGGCATCGATTCGAAGGTCATGACCCTCAACATCGTATCCACACGTCTAATAAGAGATAAGGACTCTTTTTAGAAAATTCCAAGCAAAAAAGTTCAAAATGCCCCCAAATAACCTCAAACGACCCACCCGGTCCGGTTTTAAAAGAAAATGAACATATGTCAAAATAGGTATCGATTCAAAGGTCACGACCCTCAACATCGCATCCACAAGTCTAATAAGAGGTAAGGACACTTTCTAGAAAATTCCAAATTCAAAAAAGTATGGAAATGCCCCAAATAAGCCCAACCGACACACCCGGTCCGGTTTAAACCCAAAATGAACATATGTCGAAATAGGTATCGATTCGAAGGTCACGACCCTCAACATCGCGTCCACACTTCTAATAAGAGATAAGGACACTTTTTAGAAAATTCCAAGCGAAAAAAGTTCAGAAATGCCCCCAAATAACCTCAAACGACCCATCCGGTCCTGGTTTCAACCAAAATGAACATATGTCGAAATAGGTATCGATTTGAAGGTCACGACCCTCAACATCACATCCAAAAGTCTAATAGCGGATATGGACACTTTTCAGAAAATTCCAAACCCAAAAAAGTACTGATATGCCCCCAAATAACCCCAAACGACCCACCGGTCCGGTTTAAACCCAAAATGAACATATGTCAAAATTGGTATCGATTCGAAGGTCACGACCCTCAACATCGTATCCACACGTCGATAAGAGATATGGACAATTTTCAAAAAATTCCAAACCCAAAAAAGTATAAAAATGCCCCCTTAAAACCCCAAACGACACACCGGGTCCTGGTCTAGACCGAAAATGAACCCATGCCGAAGTAGGTACCGATTCGATGGTCACGACCCTCAACATCGCATCCACACGTCTAATAAGAGATAAGGACACGTTTTAGAAAATCCCAAGCCCAAAAAAGTACAGAAATGCCCCCAAATACCCCCAAACGACCCACCTGGTCTAGTTTAAACCGAAAATGAACACATGTCGAAATAGGTATCAATTCGAAGGTCACGACCATCAACATCATAACTACATGTCTAATAAGAGATAACGACACTTTTCAAAAAATCCCAAGCCAAAAATGTATTGAAATGCTCTTAAATAACCCCAAATGACCCCCGGTCAGGTTTAAACCAAAAATGAACCAATGTCGAAATAGGTATGGATTCGGAGGACACGACCATCAACATCGCATCCACATGTCTAATAAGAGATTAGGACACTTTTAGAGAATCCCAAACCAAAAAGTACAGAAATGTCCCCAAATAACCCCAAACGACTCACCCGGTTTGGTTTAAACAAAAAATGAACATATGTCGAAATACGTATTGATTCGAAGGTCACGATGCTCAACATCGTATTCCCACGTATAATAAGAGATAAGGACACTTTTAGAAAATGAAAAGTTCAGAAATGCCCCCAAATAACCCCAAAAGACCCACCCGGTCCTGGTTTTAACGAGAAAATGAACATATGTCAAAATAGGTATCGATTCAAAGGTCACGACCCTATCGCATCCACAAGTATGATAAGTGGTAAGGACACTTTCTAGAAAATTCCAAACCCAAAAAAGCATAGAAATGTCCCCAAATAACCCCAAACGACCCACCCGGTCTGGTTTAAACCGAAAGTGAACATATGTCGAAATAGGTATCGATTTGAAGGTCACGACCCTCAACATCGCATCCACAAGTCTAATAGGGGATAAGGACACTTTTCAAAAATTCCAAACCCAAAAAAGTACGAAATGGCCCCACATAACCCCAAACGACCCACGCGGTCTGGTTTAAACCGAACATGAACATATGTCGAAATAGGTATCGATTCGAAGGTCAGACCTCAACATCGAATCCACATGTGTTATAAGAGATATGGACACTTTTCAGAAAATCCCAAACCCCAAAAAGTACAGAAATGCCCCCACATAACCCCAAACGACCCACGCGGTCCGGTTTAAACCTAAAATGTACATATGTCGAAATAGGTATCGATTCGAAGGTCACGAGCCTCAACATCGTATCCACACGTCTAATAAGAGATATGGACACTTTTTAGAAAATCCCAAGCCCAAAGAAGTACAGAATTGCCCCCAAATAACCCCAAACGACCCACCTGGTCTAGTTTAAACCAAAAATGAACATATGTTGAAATTGGTATCGATTCGAAGGTCACGACCCTCAACATCGTATCCACATGTCTAACAAGAGACAAGGAAACCTTTAAGAAAATCCCAAGCCCAAAAATGTACTGAAATGCTCTCAAATAACCCCAAATGACCCCCATGTCTGGTTTAAACCGAAAATGAACAAATGTTCAAATAGGTATCGATTCAAGGACACGACCATCAACATCCCATGCACATGTGTAATAAAAGATTAGGACACTTTTTAGAGAACCCCAAACCAAAAAAGTATAGAAATGCCCCCAAATAACCCCAAACGACCCACCCAATCTGGTTTAAACCGAAAATGAACATATGTCGTAGTAGGTATCGATTCGATGGTCACGACCCTCAACATTGCATCCTCATGTCTAATAAGAGATAAGGACACTTTTTCGAAAATCCCAAGCCCAAAAAAGTATAGAAATGCCCCCAAATAACCCCAAACAACCCACCAAGACTGGTTTAAACCGAAAATGAACATATGTCAAAATTGGTATCGATTCGAAGGTCACGACCCTCACCATCACATCCACACGTGTAATAAGAGATAAGGACACTTTAGAAAATAGCAAACCCAAAAAAGTACCAAAATGCCCTCAAAAAATGCCAAACGATCCACCCGGTGCGGTTTTAACCAAAAATGAACATATGTCTAAATAGGTACCGATTCAAGGGTCACGACCTACAACATCGCATCCACACGTTTAATAAGAGATAATGACACTTTTTAGAAAATCTCAGGCCCAAAAAAGTATAGAAATGCCCCTAAATAACCCCAAACGATGCACCCGGTCTGGTTTAAACCGAAAATGAACATATGTCGAAATAGGTATCGATTCGAAGGTAACGACCCTCAACATCGCATCCATACATCTAATAAGAGATAAAAGCACTTTTTAGAAAATCACAAACCCAAAAAAGAATAGAAATGCACCTAAATAACACCAAATGAGCCACCCGGTTTGTTTTAAACCAAAATTGAACATATCTCAAAATAGGCATCGATTGAAGGTCGAACCCTCAACATCGTATCCACACGTCTAATAAGAGATGAGGACCATTTTTAGAAAATCCCAAACACAAAAAAGTACAGAAATGCCCCTAAATAAACCCAAATGCCCCACCCGTCTGGTTCGGACCGAAAATAAACATATGTCAAAATACACGATCAAAGGTCTGGACCCTCAACATCGTATCCACACGTCTAATAAGAGATAAGGACACTTTTTAGGAAATCCCAAACCCAAAAATATATAGAAATGCCCCAAAATAACCCCAAACGACCCACTCGTTCTGGTTTAAACCGAACATGAACATATGTCAAAATAGGTATCGTTTCGAAGGTCACGACCCTCAACATCGCATCCACATGTCTAATTTGAGATAAGGACACTTTTTATAAAATCCCAAGCACAAAAAAGTACAGAAATGCCACCAAATAACCCCAAACGACCCACCCGGTCTAGGTTAAACCGAAAATGAACATATGCCGAAGTAGGTATCGATTTGAAGGTCTCGACCCTCAGCATCGCATACACACGTCTAATAAGAGATAAGGACACATTTTAGAAAATCCCAAGCCCAAAAAAGTACAGAAATGCCCCCAAATAACCCCAAACGACCCACCTGGTTTGGTTTAAACCAAAAATGAACAAATGTTGAAATAGGTATCGATTCGGACACGACCATCAACATCGCATCCACAACTCTATTAAGATATTAGGACACTTTTTAGAGAATCCCAAACAAAAAAAGTACAAAAATGCCCCCAAATAACCCCAAACGACCCACCCGGTCTGGTTTAAACCAAAATGAACATATGTCGAAATATGTATTGATTCGAAGGTCACGACCCTCAACATTGCATCCACACGACTAATAAGAGATAAGGACACTTTTAGAAATTCCCAAGCGCATAAAAGTACATAAATGCCCGTAAATAATCCCAAACGACCCACTTGGTCTGGTTTAAATCGAAAATGAACATATGTCAAAATAGATAACGATTCGAAGGTCACAACCCTCAACATCGCATCCACACTTCTAATAAGAGATAAGGACACTTTTTAGAAAATACCAAACCCAAAAAGTACAAAAACGCCCCAAATAACCCCAAACAACCCACTCGGTCGGGTTTAAACCAATAATGAACATATGCCAAAATAGGTATCGATTCGATGGTCACGACCCTCAACATCGTATCCCCACGTCTATTAAGAGATATGGACAGTTTTCAGAAAATCCAAAACCTAAAAAAGTACAAAAATGCCCCCATATAACCCCAAATGACACACCGGGTCTGGTTTAAACTGAAAATGAACATATGCCAAAGTAGGTATTGATTCGATGGTCACGACCCTCAACATCGCATCCACACGTCTTATAAGAGTTATGGACACTTTTTAGAAAATGCCAAGGCCAAAAAAGTACAGAAAAGCCCCCAAATACCCCCAAACGACCCACTTGGTCTGGTTTAAACCGAAAATGAACATATGTCGAAATAGGTATCAATTCGAAGGTCACAACCTTCAACATCGTATCCACTTGTCTAATAAGAGATAAGGACACTTTTCAGAAAATCACAAGCCCAAAAATGTACAGAAAGGCTCTCAAATAACCCCAAATGACCTTCGGTCTAGTTTCAATCGAAAATGAACAAATGTTAAAAAAGGTATCGATTCGGAGGACACAACCATCAACATCGCATCCACATTTCTAATAAGAGATTAGGACACTTTTTAGAGCCCGATAAAAACCCCAAACGACCCACCCAGTCTGGTTTAAAAAAAAAATGAACATATGTCAAAATACGTAGTGATTCGAAGGTCACGACCCTCAACATCGCATCCACTCGACTAATAAGAGATAAGGATACTTTTTAGAAAATCCCAAGCCCAAAAAAGTTCAGAAATGGTCCCAAATAACCCCAAAAGACCCACCAGGTCCGGTTTTAACAGAAAATGAACATATGTCCAAATAGGCATCGATTCAAAGGTCACGACACTCAACATCGCATCCGCAAGCCTTATAAGAGGTAAGGACACTTTCAAGAAAATTCCAAACCCAAAAAAATACAGAAATGCCCCCAAATAACCCCAAACGACCCACCCGGTCTGGTTTAAACCGAAAATGAACATATGTCGAAATAGTATCGATTTGAAGGTCACGACCCTCAACATCGCATCCACAAGTCTAATAGGGGATAAAGACAGTTTTCAGAAAATTCCAAACCCAAAAAAGTACAGAAATGCCCCCAAATAACCCCAAACGACCAACCCGGTCTGGTTTAAATCGAAAAAGAACATATGTCGAAATAGGTATCGATTCGAAGGTCACGACCTTCAACATCGTATCCACACGTCTAATAAGAGATATGGACACTTTTAAGAAAATCCCACACCCAAAAAAATACAAAAATGCCCCCATATAACCCCAAACGACACACCGGGTCTGGTTTAAACCGAAATAGAACATATGCCAAAGTAGGTATCGATTCGATGGTCACGACCCTCAACATCGCATCCACACGTCTAATAAGTAATATGGACACTTTTTAGAAAATCCCAAGCCCAAAAAAGTACAAAAATTTCCCCAAATATCCCCAAACGACCCACCTGGTCTGGTTTAAACAGAAAATGAACATATGTCGAAATAGGTATCGAGTCAAAGGACACGACCCTCAACATCGTATCCACAAGGTCTAATAAGGGATATGGACAATTTTCAGAAAATCCCACACCCAAAAAAGTACAAAAATGCCCCCATATAACCCCAAACAACACACCGGGTCTGGTTTAAACTGAAAATAAACATATGCCGAAGTAGGTATCGATTCAACGGTCGCGACCCTCAACATCGCATCCACATGTCTAATAAGTAATATGGACACTTTTTAGAAAATCCCAAGCCCAAAAAAGTACAGAAATGCCCCCAAATATCCCAAAACGACCCACCTGGTCTGGTTTAAATCGAAAATGAACATATCTCAAAATAGGTATCGATTCGAAGGTCACGACCCTCAACATCGTATCCACATGTCTAATAAGAGATAAGGACACTTTTCAAAAAATCCCACGCCCAAAAATGTACAGAAATGCTCTCAAATAACCCTAAATGATCCCACCGGTCTGGTTTAAACCAAAAATGAACAAATGTTGCAATAGGTATCGATTCGAAGGACATGACCATCAACATCGCATCCACATCTCTAATAAGAGATTAGGACACTTTTTAGAGAATCCCAAACCAAAAAAGTACAGAAATGACAAAAAATAACCCCAAACGCATCCACAAGTCTAATAACAGATAAGGACACTTTTTAGGAAATCCCCAACCCAAAAAAATTCAGAAATGCTCTCAAATAACCCCAAAAGACCCACTCGGTCCGATTTTAACAGAAAATGAATATATGTCAAAATAGGCATCGATTCAAAGGTCATGACCCTCAACATCGCATCCGCAAGTCTAATAAGAGGTAAGGACACTTTCTAGAAAATTCCAAACCCAAAAAAGCATAGAAATCCCCCCAAATAACCCCAAACAACCCACCCGGTCTGGTTTAAATCGAAAATGAACATATATCAAAATAGGTATCGATTTGAAGGTCACGACCCTCAACATCGCATCCACAAGTCTAATAGGGGATAAGGACACTTTTCAGAAAAATCCAAACCCAAAAAAGTACAGAAATGCCCCCAAATAACCCCAAATGACCCACCCGATCTGGTTTAAATAAAAAATGAACATACGTCACAATAGGTATCGATTCGAAGGTCACGACCCTCAACATCGCATCCACATGTCTAATAAGAGATAAGGACACTTTTCAATAAATCCAAAGCCCAAAAATGTACAGAAATGCTCCCAAATAACCCCAAATGACCCACCCAGTCCGGTTTAAACTGAAATTGAACATATGTCAAAATAGGTATCGATTCGAAGGTCACGACCCTCAACATCGCATCCACATGTCTATTAAGAGAAAAGGACACTTTTTAGAAAATCTCAAGCCCAAAAAAGTACAGAAATGCCCCCAAATAACCCCAAACAAGCCACCTGGTCTGGTTTAAACCGAAAATGAACATATGTCGAAATAGGTATCGATTGAAAGGTCACGACCCTCAACATCGCATCCACACGTCTAATAAGAGATAAGGACACTTTTTAGAAAATCTCAAGCCCAAAAAAGTATAGAAATGCCACCAAATAACCCCAAACGACCCACCCAGTCTGGTTTAAATAAAAAATGTACATATGTCAAAATAGGTATGGATTCGAAGGTGACGATCCTCAACATCGCATCCACACGTCGAATAAGAGATAACGAATTTTTTAGAAAATCCCAAACCCAAAAATGCACAGAAATGCCCCCAAATAACGCCAAACGACCAACCCGGTCTGGTTGAAACCGAAAATGAAGATACGTCGAAGTAGGTATCGATTCAATGGTCACGACCCTTAACATCGCATCCACACGTCTAATATGAGATAAGGACACTTTTTAGAATATCCCAAGCCCAAAAAAGTATAGAAATGCCACCAAATAACCCCAAACGACCCACCCAGTCTAGTTTAAACCGAAAATGAACAAATGCCGAAGTAGGTGTCGATTCAATGGTCACGACCCTCAACATCGCATCCACACGTCTAATAAGAGATAACGACACTTTTTAGAAAATCCCAAACCCAAAAAAGTACAGAAATGCCTCAAAATATCCCCAAACGACCCACCTGGTCTGGTTTAAACCTAAAATGAACATATGTTTAATTAGGTATCGATTCGAAGGTCACGACCCTCAACATCGCATCCACATGTCTACTTTGAGATAAGGACACTTTTTAGAAAATCCCAGACCCAAAAAAGTATAAAAATGCCACCAAATAATCCTAAACAACCCACCCTGTCTGGTTTAAATCGAAAATGAACATATGCCAAAGTAGGTATCGATCGAAGGTCTCGACCCTCAACTTTGCATCCACACGTCTAATAAGAGATAAGAACACCTTTTATAAAACTTGAAACCCTAAGAAGTAGAGAAATGCCCCCTAATATCCCCAAACGACCAACCTGGTCTGGTTTAAATCAAGAATTAACATATGTTGAAATATGTATCGATTCGAAGGTCACGACCCTCAACATCGCATCCACAAGTCTAATTAGAGATAAGGACACTTTTTAGCAAATACTCAACCCAAAAAAGTACAGAAATGCCCCCAAATAACCCCAAACAACCCACTCGGTCTGCTTTAAACTGAAAATGAACGTATGTCAAAATAGGTATAGATTCGAAGGTCAGAACCCTCAACATCGTATCCACACTTCTAATAAGGGACAAGGACACTTTTTAGAAAATACCAAACCCAAAAAAGTATAGAAATACCCCCAAATAACCCGACACGACCCACCTTGTCTGGTTTAAACAGAAAATGAAAATATGTCGAAATAGGTATCGATTCAAAGGTCACGACCCTCAAAATCGCATCCACATGTCTAATAAGAGAAAATGAAACTTTTTAGAAATTACCAAACCTAAAAAAGCACAGAAATGCGATCAAATAACCCAAAATAGCCCACCCGGTGTGTTTTAACCAAAAATGAACATATGTCGAAATAGGTATCGATTCGTAGGTCACGACCCTCAACATCGTATCCACATGTCGAATAAGAGATAAGGACACTTTTTAGAGAATCCCAAACCCAAAAAAGTACAGAAATGCCTCCGAATAACCCCAAACGACCCACCCAGTCTGGCTTAAATAAAAAATATACATATGTCGAAATAGGTATCGATTCGAAGGTGACGATCCTCAACATCGCATCCACACATCTAATAAGAGATAAGGTCACATTTTAGAAAATTCGAAACACAAAAAAGTACAGAAATGCCCCCAAATTACCCCAAACGACCCACTCGGTCTGCTTTAAACCGAAAATGAACATATGTCGAAATATGTATCGATTTGAAGGTCACGATCCTCAACATCGGATCCACAGGTCTAATAAGAGATATGGACACTTTTTAGAAAATCCCAAACCCAAAAAAGTACAGAAATGCCCCCAAATAACCCCAAATAATCCACCGGGTCTTGCTTAAACCGAAAATGAACATATGCCGTAGTAGGTATCGATTCGATGGTCATGACCCTCAACATCGCATCCCCAAGTCTAATAGGCGGTAAGGAGACTTTTTAGAAAATCCCAAGCCCAAAAAAGTATAGAAATGTCCCCAAATAACCCCAAACGACCAACCTGGTTTGGTTTAAACCGAAAAAGAACATATGTCGAAATAGGTATCGATTCGAAGGTCACGACCCTCAACATCACATCCACATGTCTAATAAGAGATAAGGACACTTTTCAGAAAATCCGCCCAAAAATGTACAGAAATGCTCCCAAAGAACCCCGAATTACCCACCCGATCTGGTTTAAATAAAAAATGAACAAATATTGAAATAGGTATCGATTCAAAGGTTACGACCCTCAACATCGCATCCACATGTCTGATAAGACATAAGGACACTTTTTAGAGAATCCAAAACCCAAAAAAGTACAGAAATGCCCCCAAATAACCCCAAACGACCCACCCGGTCCAGTTTAAATTGAAAATGAGCATATGGCGTAGTAGGTATCGATTCGAAGCTCACGACCCTCAACATCGCATCCACATGTCTAATAAGAGAAAAAGATACTTTTTAAAAATTCCCAAGCCCAAAAAAGTAAAGAAATGCCCCCAAATAACCCCAAACGACCCACCTGGTCTGGTTTAAACCAAAAATGAACATATGCCGAAGTACGTATCGATTCGAAAGTCACGACCCTCAACATCGTATCCACAGGTGTAATAAGAGATAAGGACACTTTTTAGAAAATCCCAGACCCAAGAAAGTACAGAAATGCCCCCAAATAACCCGAAACGGCCCACCGGGTCTAGTTTAAACAAAAAATGAACATATGCCAAAGTAGGTATCGATTCGATGGTCACAAACCTCAACATCGCATCCACACGTCTAATAAGAGATAAGGAAACTTTTTAGAAAATCCCAAGCCTAAAAAAGTATAGAAATGTCTCCAAATAACCCCAAACGACCCACTTGGTCTGGTTTAAATCGAAAAAGAACATATGTCGAAATAGGTATCGATTCGAAGGTCACGACCCTCAACATCACATCCACGTGTCTAATACCAGATATGGACACCTTTCGAAATTCTGATGCCCAAAAAGGCATAGAAATGCGATCAAATAACCCCAAATGACCCACCCGGTCCAGTTTTAACCGAAAATGAACATATGTCGAAATAGGCATTGATTTGAAGGTCACGACCCTCAACATAGCATCCACACGTCTAATAAGCGATAAAGACACTTTTTAGAGAATCCCAAACCCGAAAAAGTACAGAAAAGCCCCCAAATAACCCCAAACAATCCACCGGGTCTGGCTTAAATCGAAAATGAACATATGCCATAGTAGGTACCGATTCGATAGTCATGACCCTCAACATCGCATCCACAAGTCTCATAGGCGGTAAGGAGATTTTTTAGAGAATCCCAAGCCCAAAAAAGTATAGAAATGTCCCCAAATAACCCCAAACGACCCACCTGGTCTGGTTTAAACCGAAAAAGAACATATATCGAAATAGGTATTGATTCGAAGGTCACGACCCACAACAACGCATCCACATGTCTAATAAGAGATAAGGACACTTTTCAGAAAATTCGAAGCCCAAAAGTGTACAGAAATGCTCCCAAATAACCCCGAATGACACACCCGATCTGGTTTAAACAAAAAATGAACAAATATTGAAATAGGTATCGATTCAAAGGTTACGACCCTCAACATCGCATCCACATGTCTGATAAGACATTAGGACAATTTTTAGAGAATTCGAAACCTAAAAAAGTATAGAAATGTCCCCAAATAACCCCAAACGACCCACCTGGTCTGGTTTAAACTGAAAAACAACATATGTCGAAATAGGTATCGATTCGATGGTCACGACCCTCAACATCGCATCCACATGTCTAATACGAGATATGGACACCTTTCAGAAATTCCGATGCCCAAAAAGGCATAGAAATGCGATCAAATAACCCCAAACGACCCACCTGGTCCAGTTTTAACCGAAAATGAACATATGTCGAAATAGGTATTGATTTGAAGGTCATGACCCTCAACATAGCATCCACACATTTAATAAGAGATAAGGACACTTTTTAGAAAATCCCAAACCCAAAAAAGTACAGAAATGCCTCCAATTAACCCCAAACGACCCACCCGGTCTGGTTTAAATAAAAAATGTACATATGTCGAAATAAGTATCGATTCGAAGGTGACGATCCTCAACATCGCATCCACATGTCTAATAAGAAGTAAGGACACTTTTTTAGAAAAATCCAAACCCAAAAAAGTACAAAAATGCCCCCAAATAATGCCAAACAACCCACCCGGTCTGGTTGAAACCAAAATGAAGATATGCCAAAGTAGGTATCGATTCGATGGTCACGACCCTCAACATTGCATCCACATGTCTAATAAGAGATATAGACACTTTTTAGAAAATCCCAAGCCTAAAAAAATACAGAAATGCCACCAAATAACCCCAGACGACCCACCCAGTCTGGTTTAAACCGAAAATGAACCAATGCCGAAGTAGGTATCGATTCGGTGGTCACGACCCCCAACATCGCATCCACACGTCCAATAAGAGATAAGGACACTTTTTAAAAAATCCCAAACCCAAAAAAGTATAAAAATGCCCCCAATTATCCCCAAACGACCCACCTGGTCTGGTTTAAACCTAAAATGAACATATGTTTAAATAGGTATCGATTCGAAGGTCACGACCCTCAACATCGCATCCACATGTCTAATTTGAGATAAGGACACTTTTTAGAAAATCCAAAGCCCAAAAAAAAGTACAGAAATGCAACCAAATAACCACAAATGACCCACCTGGTCCAGTTTAAACCTAAAATGAACATATGTTTAAATAGGCATCGATTCGCAGGTCACGACCCTTAACATCACATGCACATGTCTAATTTGAGATAAGGACACTTTTTAGAAAATACCAAACCCAAAAAAGTACAGAAATGCCCCCAAATAACCCCAAACAACCCACCCGGTCTGCTTTAAACTGAAAATGAACGTATGTTGAAATAGCTATCGATTCGAAGGTCACGACCCTCAACATCGCATAAACATGACTAATATGACATAATGACACTTTTTAGAAGATTCCAGGCCCATAAAAGTACAAAAATGCCCCCAAATAACCCCAAACGACCCACTAGGTGTGATTTAAATAAAAAATGAACATATGTCGAAATAGGTATCAATTCCAAGGTCATGACGCTCAACATCACATCCACACTATTAATAAGAGATACAGACACTTTTTAGAAAATACCAAACCCAAAAAAGTACAAAAATGCCCCCATATAGCCCCAAACGACCCACCTGATTTGGTTTAAACCGAAAAAGAACGTATTTCAAAATAGGTATCGATTCAAAGGTCATGACCCTCGACATCGCATCCATACGTCTAATTAGAGATAAGGACACCTTTTAGAAAATCTCAAATCCAAAAAAGTATAGAAATGCCCCCAAATAACCCCAAATGACCCACCCGGCCTGGTTTAAACTGAAAATGAACATACGTGACAATAGGTATCGATTTGAAGGTCACGACCCTGAACATCGCATCCACATGTCTAATAAGAGATAAGGACACTTTTCAAAAAACCCGAAGCCCAAAAATATACAAAAATGCTCTCAAATAACACCAAATGACCCACTTGATTTGGTTTAAATCGAAAATGAACATATGTCGAAATAGGTATCGATTCGAAGGCCACGACCCTCAACATCGCCTCCACACATCTAATAAGAGAAAAGGACACTTTTTTGAAAATCCTAAGCCCAAAAAAGTAAAGAAATGCCCCCAAATAACCCCAAAGGAGCCACCTAGTCTAGTTTAAATCGAAAATGAACATATGTCGAAATAGGTATCGATTCGAAGGTCATGACCCTCAACATCGTATCAACACGTCTAATAAGAGATAAGGACACTTTTTAGAAAATCCCTAGCCCAAAAAAGTACAGAAATGCCACCAAATAACCCCAAACGATCCACCCGATCTGGTTTAAATCCAAAATGTACATATGTCGAAATAGGTATGGATTCGAAGGTGACGATCCTCAACATCGCATCCACACGGCTAATTAGAGATAACTAAACTTTTTAGAAAATCCCAAATCCAAAAAAGCACAGAAATGCCCCCAAATAACGCCAAACGACCCACCTTGTCTGGTTTAAACCAAAAGTTAACATACGCCAAAGTATGAATCGATCGCAGGTCTCAACCCTCAACATCGCATCCACACGTCTAATAAGAGATAAGAACACTTTTTATAAAATTCCAAACCCTGAGAAGTACAGAAATACCCCCAAATATCCCCAAACGACCCACCTGGTCTGGTTTAAACCGAAAATGAACATATGTCGAAATAGGTATCGATTCGAAGGTCACGACCCTCAACATCGCATCCACAAGTCTAATAAGAGATAAGGACACTTTTTAGAAAATACCAAACCCAAAAAAGTACAGAAATGCCCCCAAATAACCCCAAACAACCCACCCGCTCTGCTTTAAACAGAAAATGAATGTATGTCGAAATAGGTATCGATTCGAAGGTCATGACCCTCAACATCGTATCCACACTTCTAATAAGGGACAAGACACTTTTTAGAAAATACCAAACCCAAAAAAGTATAGAAATGCCCCCAAATAACCCGAAATGACCCACCTTATCTGGTTTAAACCGAAAAAAGAACGTATGTCGAAAAAGGTATCGATTCGAAGGTCATGACCCTCAACATCGCATCCACACATTTAATAAGAGAAAATGACACTTTTTAGAAAATACCAAACCTAAAAAAGCACAGAAATGCGATCAAATAACCCAAAACAACCCACCCGGTTCGTTTTAACCGAAAATCAACATATGTCGAAATAGGTATCGATTCGAAGGTCACGACCCTCAACATCGCATCCACATGTCTAATAAGAGATCATGACACTTTTTAGAGAATCCCAAACCCAAAAACGTAGAGAAATGCCTCCAAGTAACCCCAAACGACCCACCGAGTCTGGTTTAAATCGAAAATGAACATATGTCGAAATAGGTATCGATTCGAAGGTCACGACCCTCAACATCGCCTCCACACGTCTAATAAGAGAAAAGGACACTTTTTTGAAAATCCCAAGCCCAAAAATGTAAAGAAATGCCCCCAAATAACCACAAACGAGCCACCTAGTCTAGTTTAAATCGAAAATGAACATATGTCAAAATAGGTATCGATTCGAAGGGCATGACCCTCAACATCGCATCCACACGTCTAATAAGAGATAAGGACACTTTTTAGAAAATCCCAAGCCCAAAAAAGTACAGAAATGCCACCAAATAACCCCAAACGACCCACCCGATCTGGTTTAAATCCAAAATGTACATATGTCGAAATAGGTATAGATTCGAAGGTGACGATCCTCAACATCGCATCCACACGTCTAATTAGAGATAACTAAACTTTTTAGAAAATCCCAAACCCAAAAAAGCACAGAAATGCCCCCAAATAACGCCAAACGACCCACCCTGTCTGGTTTAAACCAAAAATTAACATACGCCAAAGTATGAATCGATCGCAGGTCTCAACCCTCAACATCGCATCCACACGTCTAATAAGAGATAAGAACACTTTTTATAAAATTCCAAACCCTAAGAAGTACAGAAATATCCCCAAATATCCCCAAACGACCCACCTGGTCTGGTTTAAACCGAGAATGAACATATGTCGAAATAGGTATCGATTCGAAGGTCACGACCCTCAACATCGCATCCACAAGTCTAATAAGAGATAAGGACACATTTTAGAAAATACCAAACCCAAAAAAGTAGTGATATGCCCCCAAATAACCCCAAACAACCCACCCGCTCTGCTTTAAACAGAAAATGAACGTATGTCGAAATAGGTATCGATTCGAAGGTCACGACCCTCAACATCGTATCCACACTTCTAATAAGGGACAAGGACACTTTTTAGAAAATACCAAACCCAAAAAAGTATAGAAATGCCCCCAAATAACCCGAAATGACTCACCTTATCTAGTTTAAATCGAAAAAAGAACGTATGTCGAAAAAGGTATCGATTCGAAGGTCATGACCCTCAACATCGCATCCACACCTTTAATAAGAGAAAATGACACTTTTTAGAAAATACCAAACCTAAAAAAGCACAGAAATGCGATCAAATAACCCAAAACAACCCACCCGGTCCGTTTTTACTGAAAATGAACATATGTCAAAATAGGTATCGATTCGAAGGTCACGACCCTCAACATCGCATCCACATGTCTAATAACAGATCAGGACACTTTTTAGAGAATCCCAAACCCAAAAAAATATAGAAATGCCTCCAAGTAACCCCAAACGACCCACCGAGTCTGGTTTAAATCGAAAATGAACATATGTCGAAATAGGTATCGATCCTCAACATCGCATCTACACATCTAATAAGAGATAAAGACACATTTTAGAAAATTGGAAACCCCAAAAAGTAAAGAAATGCCCCCAAATTACCCCAAACGACCCACCCGGTCTGCTTTAAACTGAAAAGGAACATATGTCAAAATATGTATCGATTCGAAGGTCACGACCCTCAACATCGTATCCACAGGTCTGATAAGAGATATGGACACTTTTTAGAAAATCCCAAACCCAAAAAATTACATAAATGCCCCCAAATAACCCCAAACGACACACCGGGTCTGGTTTAAATCGAAAATGAACATATGCCAAAGTAGGTATCGATTCGATGGTCATGACGTCCAACATCGCATCCACATGTCTAATATGAGATAAGGACACTTTTCAGAAAATCCCAAGCCCAAAAAAGTATAGAAATGTCCCTAAATAACCCAAACGACCCACCTGGTCTGGTTTAAACCGAAAAAGAACATATGTCGAAATAGGTATCGATTCGAAGGTCACTACCCTCAACATCGCATCCACATGTCTAATAAGGGATCAGGACAGTTTCCAGAAAATCCGAAGCCCAACAATGTACAGAAATGCTCCCAAATAACCCCAAATGACCCACCTAATCTGGTTTAAACAAAAAATGAACAAATATTGAAATAGGTATCAATTCAAAGGTCACGACCCTCAACATCGCATCCACATGTCTGATAAGACATAAGCACACTTTTTAGAGAATCCCAAACCCAAAAAAGTATAGAAATGCCCGCAAATAACCCCAAACGACCCACCCGGTCTAGTTTAAATCGAAAATATACATATGCCGTAGTAGGTATTGATTCGATGGTCACGACCCTCAACATCGCATCCACATGTCTAATAAGAAAAAAGGACACTTTTTAGAAAATCCCAAGCTTAAAAAAGCACAGAAATGCCCCCAAATAACCCCAAATGAGCCACCTGGTCTGGTTTAAACAAAAAATGAACATATGTCGAAATAGGTATCGATTCGAAGGTCACGACCCTCAACATCGCATCCACATGTCCAATAATAGATAAGGACACTTGTTTGATAATCACAAACCCAAAAAAATATAGAAATGCTCCCAAATAACGCCAAATGACCCACCCGGTTTGGTTAAAATCGAAAATGAACATATGTCGAAGTAGGTATCGATCCGATGGTCACGACCCTCAACATCGCATCCACACGCCAAATAAGAGATAAGGACACTTTTTAGAAAATCCCAAACCCAAAAAAGTACAGAAATGCCTCCAAATATCCCCTAACGACCCACCTGGTCTGGTTTAAACCTAAAATGAACATATATTTAAATAGGTATCGATTCGAAGGTCACAACCCTCAACATCGCATCCACATGTTTAATTTGAGATAATGACACTTTTTAGAAAATCCCAAGCCCAAAAAAGTACAGAAATTCCACCAAATAACCCCAAACGACCCACCTTGCCTGGTTTAAATAAAAAATGAATATATGACGAAGTAGGTATCGACCCTTAACATCGCATCCACATGTCTAATAAGAGACAAGAACACTTTTTATAAAATCCCAAATCCTAAAAAGTATAGAAATGCCCCCAAATATCCCTAAACGACCCACCTGGTCTGGTTTCAACCCATAATGAACATATGTTGAAATAGGTATCGATTCGAAGGTCACGACCCTCAACATCGCATCGACAAGTCTAATAAGAGATAAGGACACTTTTTAGAAAATACGAAACCCAAAAAAGTATAGAAATGCCCCCAAATAACCCCAAATAACCCACCTGGTTTGCTTTAAACCGAAAATCAACGTATGTCAAAATAGGTATCGATTCAAAAGTCGCCACCCTCAACATCTCATCCACACGACTAATAATAGATAAGGACACTTTTTAGAAATTTCCAGGCCCATAAAAGTACAGAAATGCGCCTAAATAACCCCAAACAACCTACCCGGTCTAGTTTAAATAAAAAATAAACATATGTCAAAATAGGTATCGATTCGAAGGTCATGACCCTCAACATCGCATCCACACTTCTAATAAGAGATAAGAACACTTTGTAGAAGATACCAAGCCCAAAAAGTACAGAAATGCCCCCAAATAAGCCCAAACGACCCACCCGATCTGGTTTAAATAAAAAATGAACATATGCCAAAAAAGGTATCGATTCGAAGGTCACGACCCTCAACATCGCATCCACACGTTTTATAAGAGATAAGGAGACTTCTTAGAAAATACCAAACCCAAAAAAGTTCAAAAATGCCCCGAAATAACCCCAAATGACCCACCCAATCTGGTTTAAATTGAAAAAGAACATATGTCACAATAGGTATTGATTCGAAGGTCACGACCCTCAACATCGCATCCATACGTCTAATTAGAGATAAGGACACTTTTTAGAAAATCCCAAACCCAAAAAAGTACAGAAATGCCCCCAAATAACCCTAAATGACCAACCTGATCCGATTAAAATGAAAATGAACATATGACGAAATAGGTATCGATTCGAAGGTCACGACCCTCAACATCGCATCCACACGTCTAATAAGAGAAAATGACACTTTTTAGAAAATACCAAACCAAAAAAAGTACAGAAATGCCATCAAATAACGCCAAACGACCCACCCGGTGTGATTTTAACTAAAAATAAACATATGGCGAAATAGGTAAAGATTCGAAGGTCACAACCCTCAACATCGCATCCACACATCTAATAAGAGATAAGGACACTTTTTTGAAAATCCCAGGCCCAAAAAAGTTCAAAAATGCCCCCAAAAAACCTAAAACGACCCACCCAGCCTAGTTTAAATCGAAAATAAACATATGTCAAAATAGGTATCGATTCGAAGGTCACGACCCTCAACATCGCATCCACACGTCTAATAAGAGAAAAGGACACTTTTTAGAAAATACCAAACCAAAAAAAGTACAGAAATGCCATCAAATAACGCCAAACGACCCACCCGGTGTGATTTTAACTAAAAATGAACATATGTCGAAATAGGTAAAGATTCGAAGGTCACAACCCTCAACATCGTATCCACACATCTAATAAGAGATAAGGACACTTTTTTGAAAATCCCAGGCCCAAAAAAATTCAAAAATGCCCCCAAAAAACCCAAAACGACCCACCCAGCCTAGTTTAAATCGAAAATAAACATATGTCGAAATAGGTATCGATTCGAAGGTCACGACCCCCAACTTCGCATCCACACGTCTAATAAGAGATATGGATACATTTTAGAAAATCACAAACCCAAAAAAGTACAGAAATGCACCCAAATAACACCAAACGAGCCACCCGGTCTGCTTTAAAGGTCACAACCCTCAACATCGCATCAACACGTTTAATCAGAGATAATGACAATTTTTAGAAAATCCCAAACCCAAATAAATGCAGAAATGCCCCTAAATAACCTCTAACGATCCACCCGGTCCGCTTTTAACCGAAAATGAACATATGTCAAAATAGGAATCGATTCGAAGGTCACGACCCTCAACATCGTATCCACATGTCTAATAAGAGATAAGGACATTTTTTAGAGAATCCCAAACCCAAAAAAGTATAAAAATGCCTCCAAATAACCCCAAATGACCCACCCTGTCTGGTGTAAATCGAAAATGTACATATGTCAAAATAGGTATCAATTCGAAGGTGAGGATCCTCAACATCGCATCCACACATTTAATAAGAGATAAGGAAACTTTTTAGAAAATTTAAAACCCAAAAAAGTACAAAAATGCCCCCAAATTACCCCACACAACCCACTATGTCTGGTTTGAATAAAAAATGAACATATGTCAAAATAGCTATCGATTCAAAGGTCACGACCCTCAACCTCGTATCCACAGGTCTTATAAGATATATGGACACTTTTTAGTAAATCCTAAACCCAAAAAAGTACAGAAATGTCCCCAAATAACCCTAAACGACCCACCGTGTCTGGTTTAAACCGAAAATGAACATATGCCGAAGTAGGTATCGATTCGATGGTCACGACCCTTAACATCGCATCCACACGCCTAATAAGAGATAAGGACACTTTTTAGAAAATCACAGGCCCAAAAAAGTACTGAAATGCCACCAGATAACCCCAAACAACCCACCCAGTCTGGTTTAAACCGAAAATGAACAAATGCCGAAGTAGGTATCGATTCTATGGTCACCACCCTCAACATCGGATCAACACGTCTAATAAGAGATAAGGACACTTTTTAGAAAATCCCAAACCCAAAAAAGTACAGAAATGCCTCCAAATATCCCCAAACTACCCACCTGGTCTGGTTTAAACTTAAAATGAACATATGTTTAAATGGGTATCGATATGAAGGTCACGACCCTCAACATCGCATCCACATGTCTAATTTGAGATAAGGACACTTTTTAGAAAATCCCAAGCCTAAAAAAGTATAGAAATGCCACCAAATAACCCCAAACGACCCACCTTTTCTGGTTTAAACCAAAAATGAACATATGATGATGTAGGTATCGATTCGAAGGTCTCGACCCTCAACATTGCATCCACACGTCTAATAAGAAACAAGAACACTTTTTATAAAATCCCAAACCCTAAAAAGTACAAAAATGCCCCCAAATATCCCCAAACGACCCATCTGGTCTGGTTTAAACCAAGAATGAACATATGTTGAAATAGGTATCGATACGAAGGTCACAACCCTCAACATCGCATCCACAAATCCAATAAGAGATTAGGACACTTTTTAGAAAATACATAGCCCAAAAAAGTTTAGAAATGCCCCAAAATATCCCCAAATAACCCCCCCAGTCTGCTTTAAACTGAAAATCAACGTATGTCGAAATAGGTATCGATTCGAAGGTCACGACCCTCAACATTGCATCCACATGACTAATAAGAGATATGGACACTTTTTAGAAATTTCCAGGCCCATAAAAGTACAGAAATGCGCCCAAATAACCCAAAATGACCCACCTGGTTTGGTTTTAACAAAAAATGAACATATGTCGAATTAGGTATTGATTCGAAGGTCATGACCCTCAACATCGCATCGACACTTCTAATAAGAGATAATGACACTTTTTAGAAAATACCAAACCCAAAAAGCACAAAAATGTCCCCAAATAACCTCAAACGACCCACTCGACGTGGTTTAAACCGAAAATGAAGATAAGCCAAAAAAGGTATCGATTGGAAGGTCACGACCCTCAACATTGCATCCACACATTTTATAAGAGATAAGGACACTTCTTAGAAAACACCAAACCCAAAAAAGTTCAGAGATGCCCCAAAATAACCCCAAACGACTGACCCGATATGGTTTAAACAAAAAAATAACATATGTCGAAATAGGTATCGATTCGAAGGTCATGACCCTTAACATCGCATCCATACATCTAATTAGAGATAATAACATTTTTTAGAAAATCACAAACCCAAAAAAGTACAGAAATGCCCCAAATAACCCCAAACGACCCACCTGGTCTGGTTTAAACCGAAAATGAACAGAAGATGAAAAAGGTTTCGATTCATAGGTCCACGACCCTTGGTCACAACCCTCAACATCGCATCCACACGTCTAACAAGAGATAAGGAAACTTCTTAGAAAATACCAAACCCAAAAAAGTACAAAAATGCCCCCAAATAACCCCAAACGACCCACTCGGTCTGGTTTAAATTGAAAATGAACATATGTCGAAATAGGTATCGATTCGAAGGTCAGGACCCTCAACATCGCATCCACACATCAAATTAGATATAAGGAGAACTTTTAGAAAATCCCAAACCCAAAAAAGTACAGAAATGCCCCGAAATAACCCCAAACGACCCACCTGGTTCGGTTTGTACTGAAAATGAACATATGTCGAAAAAGGTATCGATTCGAAGGTCACGACCCTGAACACCGCATCCACATGTCTAATAAGTGATAAGGACACTTTTTAGAAAATACAAAACCCAAAAAAACACTGAAATGAGGTCCAATAACCCCAAACGACCCACCCAGTCCGATTTTAACAAAAAATGAACATATGTCGAAATAGGTATCGATTCGAAGGTCACAACCTTCAACATAGCATCCACATGTCTAATAAAAGATAAGGACACTTTTTAGAAAATCCCAACCCCATAAAAGGATAGAGATGCCTCCAAATAACCCCAAATGACCCACCTGGTCTGGTTTAAACCGAAAATGAGCATATGTAAAAATAGGTATAGATTCGAAGGTCACGACCCTCAACATCGCATCCACAAGTCTAAATAGAGATAAGGACACTTTCTAGAAAATTCCAAACCCAAAAAAGTACAAAAATGCCCCCAAATAACCCCAAACGACCCACCCGGTCTGGTTTAAACAAAAAATGAACATATGTCGATGTAGGTATCGATTCGAAGGTCACGACCCTCAACATCGCATTCACACGTCTAATAAGAGATAAGAACACTTTTTATACAATTCCAAACCCTAAAAAGTACGGAAATGCCCCTAAATATCCCCAAACGACCCACCTGGTCCGGTTTAAACCAAGAATGAACATATGTTGAAATAGGTATCGATACGAAGGTCACGACCCTCAACATCGCATCCACAAGTCCAATAATAAGGACACTTTTTAGAAAATACCAAACCCAAAAAGTTTAGA
>NW_025317867.1:0-25014 GCF_018873765.1 Telopea speciosissima
TGACCATGAAGCAATCACTGCAGATGTTTCAGGCAACCTTTGTCTATGGAGAAAACTTTACATCCAAAAGGGAGATTTTATGGTATGACATCTGGCAGGTTAGCCTAGCATCCTCTGCTCCCTCCATTTTCCTTGGGGATCTAAATGCTATTCGGTTTCCAAAAGAAAAGTTGAGAGGGCAGCATGTTGTTGCTCGGATCACCCAGCCTCTAGCCGATTATATTGTTGATTCGGAATTGGAGGATCTGTTATACACTGGATGTCATTTCACCTAGAGTAACAAGGGGTCTGGCACCGAACGCATCTCTTCCAAGATTGACAGGGTTCTCATCAACTCGGTGTGGTTGGACACCTTCCCATCCTCACACGTGCACATCCACAACCCTAGTGTTTCGGATCATAGTCTATGGTTGTTTCATTGGGTTCTCCCTCGGTCAAGCATAGGCGACAGTTCTTCTTTTATAATCACTGGGTTACGCATGCTAAATTTATGCCTTTGGTCCATGAAGTTTGGGAAGGTCACTATTTGGGTTCTCCTATATTCTCCCTGCTAGGTAAACTAAAAGCCTTAAGGGAACGTCTAAAGAAGTGGAGTAGAAATAACTTTCACAACCTAGATGAGCGTATTGGTACACTTGAACATGAAGTGGACACTCTTTAGACGCATCAGTTCTGGTAATCTAGACTTTAATCTCATTAAGTGTGAAAAAGAAGTGTTACCCTCGCTTTGCCATTTGATGACTGCCAAGGAATCCGAGCTTCGTCAAAAAGCACATACCCGCTAGTTGAAGGAGGGTGATAGTAATTCTGAGTTCTTTCACAGATCCATTAAGACAAGGAGGAGCCACAACCATATTTTCTCAATTCAAAATTATGTTGGTGAATGGATTACTGATGAAGATGAGATTCGTAGGAGTGCTGCTGATTTCTTTGAAGAGTACTTTATGGGGACTCCTCAAGTCATTTGCCAGCCACTTTGCCTTCCTGTGTACCGTTCATTGGACATTTCTGAAGTTGCATCCCTATCGAGAGAATTCACTACTGAAGAAATCAAGGTTGTGGTTTTTGTAGCAGACGATGACAGTGCCCCCGACACCGATGGATTTGGCACTTTGTTTTTCAAAGAAACTTGGGAGGTAACACGTATGGATGTAACTGATGGCATTTTAGATTTCTTCAACAATCTAACTATGCCAGAGCAGCTCAAGCTCTCCAGGCTTATGTTGGTGCCAAAGGGTGCATCTCAAAACTCTTTCAACAACTTCTGGCCTGTTGCAGTGAGCTCCCTTCTCTACAGATTTATTGCAAAGCTTTTAGTTAACAGGATCAAGCTTGTGTTACACAAACTTGTTGGCCCAAACCAATCCGCATTTATGGAAGGACGGCAAATCTCGAACAATATTCTATTGTGCCAAGAGCTCCTACATGATTACCATTGTGACATGGGAATGCCCCGATTTGTTGCAAAGCTTGATCTGCTTAAGGCTTACGATTCTGTCCAATGGAGCTTTTGGTTCACCTTGCTCAATTACCTAAACTTCCCACCGTAGTTTATCAATTGGATAGCTCGATGTGTGGTGAACCCGAGCTATGTAGTATTCCTCAATGGAGCCCAGTCGCCAAGATTCTCGGCTAATAGAGGGTTGCACCAAAGGTGTCCCATGTCACCATTGTTATTCAACATAGTTCTCCAGGTATTCACAGACTCAGTTTCATCTGCCGCTCGTGATGGCTCCTTTGCATATCACCAGCACTGCGCCAAGCCAGACATATCCTCCCTATGCTTTGCAGATGACTTATTCGTGTTTGGGAAGGCATCGGTTCGTAATGCAGGGGTATTGGAGGAACTTTTTTCTAACTTCTCTGCTTCCTCAGGTCTCTCCATCAATAGTAATAAGTCTTCCATCTTTTTTGCAAATTGTGCTTCATAGGTACAAGAACCCATGTGCAAGACCTTATGGATCACCACTAGCAGCTAGCCCATTAAATATTTGAGGGTGCCTTTGTCATCTAAAACGTTGCATTCACATGATTTTGTGGAGCTATTTGCAAAGGTGGAATGACAGCTGTCGACTTGGAAGGCAAGGACGTTATCCTATGCAGGGAGACTTACTCTCATCCAGTCGGTGCTAATGGGCTGTGTGGCCTATTGTATAAATGTCTTTCGGATCCCACAACAGGTTCTTCAGTAAATGGAAAGACTTATGGCAAGGTTCTTATGGTTGGGCAATAAGGAGAGTGGTTCATATAAAATTGCATGGAGCTCTATTTGTACTCCCAAAGACGAAGGTCGAATGGGAATTCGTCGCTTACAAGATTGGAACACAACCTCATTAGCAAGACAGATCTGGAACATCGCCTCCAACGCCCCAACCTGTTGGGTGTCCTTTGTGAGACACCGATGGCTACGAAGACATTCAGTCCTGTCGCTACCTATTCCTACTTAGTGTTCGTTGTCCTTCAAGGCTGTTCTAAGGACTCGACGCTTTGCCAGCAAGTGTACAACTCAGCTGATCAAGGATGGAACCTCCACTCTTCTTTGGTATTACCCCTGGCTTCCTAGTGGTTCCTTATGCACAGGAAATAACCTTCTCATTGTTGAGGCACTGGGGCAACATCCTTTCGCCCATGTAGACGAGCTTCTCAATGATTCAAGTATCTGGGAATGTCCAAGTAATGACCCAGTACTTGTGGAGAAATGGCCAGACATCTCAGCCACTAGAATTTATCGAAGACTAGCAGGGGACAGTTCTGTTTGGACTCCTACCACGAATGGGAGATTCTCGATCAGAACCGCTTAGGAGATGGTTCATGAAAGGGGTGTCAAGATTCCTTAGCATGGCCTCCTTTGGTCATCATCGTCTCAACAACGCTTTTCCTTTATTGTGTGGTTAGCCATTAGAGGGAGGCTTCCTACCCGGTGTCAGCTGGCTCATTGGGGTAACAATATCGATACCTCATGTCCCCTCTGTGATGCAAGGCCAGAGATGTTAGATCACCTATTCTTCCAGTGCCAATACTCAGCCACGGTATGGAGAGGTGTTTAAAAGACCAATGGCTTCGCAAGGGATCCGCTTGGGACATGGCAAGAGGAGCTGACTTGGGTGCTCAAACACTTCTCGGGTGATTCAGTCTTGAATAACGTCTGCAGATTCAGCTTCCCAGCTACAATCTATCGGCTATGGATGGAGAGAAATAGCAGGGTCTTTCGACAGCAGCAACATCCTCCAAATGATACACTTGCAAGGATTCTTCTAGAGACCCGACTGCGGTATACTGACATGCAATCCACTATGGCTAATAGCAGTACTACAAGGGAGTTCTTCCAATGTTGGCAAATCAACGTGAGGTTCATAAATCACAACCCCACCCCCCTTATCTGGCCCTTCCCTCCTCCGAGGTGGGTGGTGATAAACTGTGATGTCTCAGAGCGTGGAGAGAAGGGAGGATATGGTGCCCTGGCCCGAGATTCCTTGGGATGTGTACTATTTGCTATCACTGGGTGTTTGAAAGATGGAAACATTCTGCGATTGGAGCTAATTGCAATCAGAAGCGCACTCGTGAAGGCTAGGACCATGGAGATTGGTCATGTTCACGTTCGATTGGACTCCTTGGTGGCCATCCACTCCATCACTGGCGTCTACCAGGCACCATGGCACTGTTTGGGGCTCCTTGAGGATATTTATGGCTTGTGAGACCAATTTCACAGTTGCATCTTTGCTCATCACGTTAGAGAACTTAACAGCTACGCCGATTTTTTATCCTAGTTCCTTAACTCCTCTCAAGAGATCCACTTGGATTCCCAAGGCCTCCCAATGGCTCTCTCCCTCCTAATAAGGGATGTGACCAATGGAAAGGTCTTTTACAAATTGTAAATTCTATGTTTCTTTGAATTATTTAATATAAAGCTCCCTAATCGTAAAAAAATTGAGAGAGGGAGAGAGAGAGAGACGGGGAAGAATGGTAATTATTTTTATTTTGGAGAGAGTGACTTGAGAGAAAATAGGATAGAGACTTCAGAGAAAATAGGAGAGGATGTAGGAAGGGGTGTGTCTATTTGAAGAGGGTATTTTTGTCATCAGAAAAAGTATACGAAAAAAAAATTGTGTTTGGACTTTTAAAAGTAGTAATGATAATGATAATGATTTCATAGCCTAAAAAACATTAAAAATTAATTTAGTTTTATTATCATATATCTTGATTTTGTTTCCCAAAAAAAAATAGACTTGATTTCATTATTAAACTATATATTTTATTTCATAGCCTAAAAAACATTAAAAAATTAATTTAGTTTTAATATCATATAGCTTGATTTTGTTTACCCAAAAAAATAGTACTTGATTTCATTATTAAACTATATATTTTATTTCATAGCCTAAAAAACATTTAAAAATTAATTTAGTTTTATTGTCATATATCTACTGTAAGAGTCATTTTAATTTATTTAAGTGAAAAGTACTTGGACACCCCCTGTATTATGGCCATTTTGCTTACGATTACCAACGTTTGAAACAATTACTTGACACCCCTCAAAACCTGACGGTGTTAGTCTGCTGTTAGTGTTTAAATTGAAATGTCCATTTTACCCTTATGAGTTATTTAACGTAAACTTATAAAGTTAAATGACCAACTTACCCTCCTTCTCCTTCTTTCTTCTTTAATTTTTTCTTCTTCTTCTTCTTCTTCCTGCAACTACAATTCAGCTGCAGAGGGAGGACCGAACCTCACCACCGTCACCATCAACGCATGATGGGTACATCGCGAGGGATTCTTGGTTTCTCGCCCCTCTGCTCTTCTTCTTCTTCTTCTCTTTTTTTTTTTTTTTTTTTTCCAATTGGTGGAACCCTAGTGGGAGTAGGGGGTGGAGTAATAATCTCAGTTCATCTCACAGCAATAATCCACTTATGCAGTAATAACCTCAGTCCATTTGTAGAGGTCAAAATTTTCAATCGGTAGAACCCAAAAGTCCATTCGTAAAGGTCAATCGATGTACACCATTTGCAGCAATAATCTCAGAATGGATAAAATCAAACTGCCATACTATCTTCAGCCTGTGATACCATATACTTCAAGCTCAAATAATCCACTTATGCTGTTGGTAATGGGAAACTAATCTAGAAGCATCCCAATTGAATGATAATGAAATAATATTCTTCAAAATCAGAACCATGAGGGCAGCGAAAATACTTAATTAGAAATCAAGTTTTTACCTCTATAAACAGAGGAACAGGCAGCGGGATCTCAAATTAAAATTTTTTTTTGTACTTGAATCAGCCATGAAAGAGATTTATTAGGGTTTAAATCTGTAATCGATTAAGGGTTTTGGGTTAATGTAATTCAAAATTTGTTTAAGAAAAGAGATTTTTTTGTTTCTGAAATCGATTAGGGTTTGAATCTGAAATTGGGTTGTAGGAAGAAGAAGGAGGAAGAGGGTAAAAGGGTCACTTCACTACCCTTTAAGGGTAGTTTAGGCATTACAAAAAATTTAACCGATGACATCATCACTAAACTAACGAACATGACTTACTTGAAAGAAATGGTAAACTGCAGGGGATGTTCAAGTAATTGTTTCAAACGTTGGGGAGGCACGGTAATTAGGCCATAGTACAGGGGGTGTCCAAGTAATTTTTTCTTTAGTTAATTTTCAGTTTGTTATGTCTAACAAATATAAATTACTATTAAAAAAAATTAAGGAGAGAGGGAGAGAGAGAGACAGTGAAGCATGGTAATTAAAAATTAGGATAGAGGGAGAGAGAGATGGTGAAGAATGGTAATTATTTTCGAGAGAGAGTATTGGTAGTTGGAGAGAGTGACTTGAGAGAAAATAGGAGAGGATGTAGGAAGAAAGGGTGTGTCTATTTGAAGAGGGTATTTTTGTCATCAAAAAAATTGTGTTTGGATTTTTAAAAGTAATGATAATGATTTCATAGCCTAAAACACATTTAAAAATTAATTTAGTTTTATTATCATATATCTTGATTTCGTTTCTCAAAAAAAAAAAAAAAAGAAGTTGATTTCATTATTAAACTATATATTTTATTTCATAGCCCAAAAAATGTTAAAAAATTAATTTAGTTTTATTATCATATATCTTGATTTTGTTTATCCAAAAAAAAAAAATAGAACTTGATTTCATTATTAAACTATATATTTTATTTCATAGCCTTAAAAACATTTAAAAATTAATTTAGTTTTATTGTCATATATCTACGTAAGAGTCATTTTAATTTATTTAATTTTTAGTTTGTTATGTCTAACAAATATAAATTACTATAAAAAAAATTAACGAGAGAGGGAGAGAGAGAGAGACGATGAAGAATGGTAATTATTTTGGAGAGAGAGTGGCTTGTGAGAAAATAGGAGAGGATGTAGGAAGAAGTGGTCTGTCTATTTGAAGAGGGTATTTTTGTCATCAGAAAAAGTACACGGAAAAAAAAAATTTGTGTTTGGACTTTTAAAAGTAGTAATGATAATGATATAGGAGAGAGGATTCCACATTTTGGAAACTCAATCGCCTAATTCCAGAATATAGCTATTACTATATGGAGAGAGATCATATACTATACTAAGAGAGATTGAGAGAGATTGTATGCTTGGTGCTCAAGATAGAGCAAATATGGAAAGATCGGATATGGTCTGATACACCCCCTCAAGGTGAAGATTCGAGGGATCTAATCTTTAGCTTGTCCCGAAGGAAAGAAAATCTTATCGTACCGAGTCCCTTGGTCATAATATTCGCGATTTAATCTTTTGTGGAAATGAAGCGGACTTGAAGATCGCGTTTGGCAACTTTATCTCACACAAAGTGGAAATCAATTTCCACATGCATGGTATATGCGTGAAAGACGGGATTGGCCGAGAGATACGTAGCGCCGATATTGTCACACCATAATGCAGGGGCTTGAGATGTAGAGAGACCAAGCTCACCAAATAGAGACTAAAGCCAGGTTAGCTCTGAACAGGCATCAGCGAGGGCCTTTTATTCTGATTCAGTGGAGGACCGTGCAACGGTCTTTTGCTTCTTGGATGGCCAAGAAATTAAATTTTGTCCCATGTAGATGGCATATCCACCGGTCGACTTTCGATCATCACCATCACCAGCCCAATCAGCATCCGAGAAAGCTTGTATGTCCTGAGAGGGGGACTTGGTGATGTGTAGCCCATATGCAATTGTATATTTGAGGTAGCGTAGAATATGCTTCACCATGGACCAATGGTGTTCAATAGGGCAATGCATGTACTGACAAGCACGATTCATAGAAAATGCCACATCTAGACGGGTGAGGGTAATATACTGTAATGCACCCACTATAGACCGGTACTTTGTGGGGTCAGAAAAGGGCACACCCCCTATAGAAGTTGTTTTGAATGTGGTTGCCATGGGGGTATGAACTGGCTTGAAATCAGACATGTCGGCCCGTTGCAAGAGATCAGTAATGTAGCATGACTAAGATAGAGTGAGACCATCAAAACTGTATGTTGTCTCAACCCCCAAAAAGGAATTTAATCGACCAAGATCTTTTATAGAAAACTTAGATGCAAGTTGTTGAAGGAGACTAGCAATATGCATGAGCTGATTCCCTGTAATGAGGATGTCATCCACATAAACAAGGACATACGAGGTTGTGGGGCCTTGAGTGTAGATAAATAATGACGGATCGGTTTGGGATGACCAAAAACCAGACTGAATCAAAAATTGTGGCAAGCGACAGAACCAGGCACGAGGGGCTTGTTTGAGGCAATATAAGGACTTGTGCAACCGACAAACATGATTCGGCCGATTGGTATCTTCAAACTCCTGAGGCTGGGTCATATATACCTCCTCATTAAGTATGCCATGTAAGAAGGCGTTTTGTACATCAAGTTGCCGAACTTCCCATCATTAGAAACAGCCATCGTTAGCACCATACGGATGGTAGTAGCTAGGCTTGACAACAGGGCTAAAAGTTTCATCAGAATCAAGGCCCTGCTGCTGATGAAACCCTTTTGCAACAAGCCTAACCTTGTAACATTCGATAGTTCCGTCGACCTTGCGCTTTATCTTGTACACCCATTTATAACCAACCAAATTTGCATTAGTAGGAGGGGGCACTAAAGACCAGGTTTCATCAGACATAGAGAACATTTATCCAACTCATAGATCCTTCACGGCTTTAGAACCGACACATAGATCCGGCTTTATAACCAACTCATCAGACATGGCCAACCGCCATTGGGGATCCTTCACGGCTTGAGAATAACATGTAGGTTCGGAGGGGGTATATGGGTCAGGTGGGAGGTGGGTTATAGTGGTATGGAGAGTTGTGGAAGGGTCATCATAGAGATCACTGAGGAGGGAGTGCGAAGTGGGGGTGTTTGAGGGGTTAAAGACGGAGGGGGGGGGGGGGGACGGACTAGGAGAGGGGGAGAGGGGATCGACACTTGAAATTGGGGGTTGGGTGAGTGGTGTTTGGGGTGAGTTGGGGAATGGTGGAGGGGCGGTGGGTAATGGGAGATCAGGTAAAGTACTTAAGGGTAGGGAAACCCAAGGTGGGAAGGACGTGTGGGAGAGGGGGATTCTTGAAATGGAAAGCATAGTTCATCGAACTGGACATGGCGAGCAATATAAATGCATTGGGACTCAAGATGCATGCAACGGTAACCACGGTGATGGTGACTATACCCAAAGAAGACACAAGGAGCAGATCGTAGATCCATTTTATGGTTGTTATATGGTCGAAGAAAAGGAACACAAAGATACCCAAAAATTTTAAGAAAGCTATAATCAGGTGTTTGGGAGGTGAGAAATTGGTAGGGAGAGATGTTGCCAATAATGGGAGTGGGCATTCGATTTATTAAGTAAACTATCGTTTCAAAGGTATAATCCCAGTAAGCATGAGGGACAGAGCTTTGAGCCAAGAGAGTGAGCCCTGTCTCAATAATATGGCAATTACGCCTTTCAATGGTGCCCTGTTGCTCATGGGTATGAAGGCATGAAATACGGTGGTGAATGCCAAGAGAGGCAAAATAAGAGTGAAGAGAGCGGTACTCTCCTCCCCAATTAGTTTGCATATTTTTATTTTGGTAGAAAATTGACGCTCAACAAGGGCTTGAAATTGCTTGAAAACAGAGAAAGCATCAGATTTAACCTTACGGGGATAAAACCAAATATATTTAGTGAAATCATCCATAAAAATAATAAAATAACAATGTTCAAGAGAAGAAACAATGGGAGATGGTCCCCAAATGTCACTAAAAATTAAAAACAAAGGAGAACTATTATGACTAGTTGATTCACGAAGGGTCAAACGGCATGATCTGCCTATTTGACAAACAAAACACAAGTGAGGAGATGAAGGGAGCTTGACATCGTGGAGCATGAAGTGGAGTGAACGGTCATGAGGGTGACCAAGCCTTTGGTGCCATCGATCATAGAAGGAGAGTTGCGCAAGATTGGTTGAAGGAGCATGTAATGGTTGCAATGGCAAATAGTAGAGACCACCGTGGCTAGGTCCTATAAGCAGAATGCGATTGGACGTCGGATCCTTCACATGGAAATGAGAGGCATGAAATTCAAAAACTACATTGTTGTCAGAAGCAAACTTATTGATAAAAGGAAAGAATTAGAAAGAGAAGGTACATGTAACACATCAGAAAGGGAGAATGAACAGAAGATGAACCAATATGGGCGACCGTGATAGAATTACCATCACCAACTAACAAACCGTGCTTACCATTGTTTCGGTGCATATGAAGAGAGGGACTGCAGATCAGGTGTCGCATGATGTGTGGCCCCAGTGTCAGGGATCCAATGGGAAAGGCCGTGAGTGGTACTAGGGGGGTAGTGTGGGTGGGATGGAGGGTAGTACGGTTGGGGTTGAGGATGATGCGGTTAGGGCTGTGGTGTGGGAAGTAAGGGAGGGTTGGGTGTGGTAAGGTATGCAGATGGAGCAGGAGTGAGGGGGTAGGCAGGGGTGGGTGTCACGCCCCTATTCCAGACAAGGAATATAATATCATATAAAGGGTGACTAGGACGACGCGTGTCATCCTACTAAACCGCCCGGATCACTGACACAGTGTCCCAACGCACAGTCATATCCAATATTAACACAATATAATATCAGAATGCGAAAAGAGGAATATTACATTCCAAGGATCAGTAGTATTGCGGAAGCGTATAAATCGAATAGTTACAAGATGTTCAAAACTAGATGATAAATACAGTAATTAGTTACATTCCCAATGATCATCTAATAACTATCAAAAATGGTATTACAGTAAGTATTTCACCATAGGCCTTAGCCTCAAAAGTAATCAAAAAGGGATCGAGTCCCGAATATCCTCACGGCCCGTAGGCACAATCATCGCAAGGACACCCGTCGCCATGTTCCTCAAACACGGCCTCCGGTTCCTCCTCACCGATCTCATCGTATCCCGAGGGCTGAACTCCAAGTCCCGCGAGATATCCGTCACCTGCACCATAATCTAAAAAATGTGCGCACGAGGGGTTAGCTCCAGAGCGAGTGAGGGGATGGGGATGCACAAACACGCAATTCATATAGTCCAATGATGCATGCACATGTTAAGTCCATTTTTCCACCTAACAAACAACTAAGTCAATGGCATATGCTATCGTGACAACTCGGGAGACACTGTGGGTCACTTAACTTATCGCCACAATGAAACCTCAATTGTCACGTGGGACCTACGCCGATCGAAGCCTCCAAGACCACTCGGTGCGGACCACGATAACCAATACTACCATGATGGCCTCTCCCACCTCCACAGAATCCGGTGTACGATTACCCAACACCTAAACCCCCTGTTGGTAAGGGTCGTAGCATAAGGGTGTGAAATCCTAGCCACAATATACTACATGCAAGTCCTATCGTCCCGAGAGGTAATCCGGGCGCATCAACTTTTCATCCGGTTTAGTGCCCGGTTACGCACGACACGCGCATACAGATTCAACATGACATTCAACATAATTTCTTCATAAATGTTTATAGAGTTCGGGGTTACGCATGTACCCACTGCACCGAGACCCATCAAGATACAACATTATCAATCAACATTATAACACATAGATATAAAATTATGCAATATGCGCACACATGCTTATTAATTATAATGAGTACATAATATATAGTGCAATAGTAATAACAAGCCCAAACAACCAAACCCACTCACAACGTATACGCCAAGCACCCAGTTTATCAGTTGTCGCCTCGATCAAGCAATAAGCCACAAAAGTGAATATTTTAACCTATACAAAGAGTGGAATAAGGTTAAACGAGCGAAAGGAACGGATCCCCAAAAGATCTCCCATAAACACTTAAGTATAAGGTTTCAGAGACGAAGTGGTTGCAGGAGTGGTTTCATGCCCAAATTCTGCAACCACATGTAAATCCTAGGAAACCGGGACAGTTTTAGTCAAGGTCGGATGCAGATGTGGTTTCAGAAAAACTGAATCCAAGTGTAAATCCGAGCTTCACAGGGGCTCAGGACAATTTTTGCCAAGGTCGGATGCAGATGTGGTTTCAGAAAAACTGAATCCGAGTGTAAATCCGACCTTCACAGAATCCTTCTCGGGAAGGTAGTTTCAGGGGGGTTTCTTGCAGGTCTGAAATCACATGTAACCCTCACACCTTCAGGTCCAAAATCCGAAGGATTCCCCTCCAAGGACCCCATTTCAAGTGGTTTTTAAGGCACAAGGACTTCTAGAAAACTCTATCCTAAGCTCCTTAGGGTCCAACCTTAAATCCCCCAAATGGCAATGAGAACCCTCACATTAGAGCTCATAATGGAGTGAACTAACTCCACCATAGCTTGGCTTTAAAGCTCCATCTACTCCCTAGGTTCTAAGAGAGATCTAGGTCAATCTCTCCCATTACCCAACCCCTTTTTGAAACCCAAAATAGAAGAAGGAAGAAGCTTACCTACCCCCAAGATGAGAGCTCCACGATTTCTGGCCCAAGAGATGGGGTCTCCACCTTCCTCCAAGCCTCTCTCTCCTTCCTCTTTCTCTTTCTCTCCTCTTTCTCTCCTCTTTCTCTCCTCCACGATTTAGGGTAGAAGAGGATGTTGAAGAAGAAGTAATGTTCTCTCCCCCTCCTCCTCTCTTTTATAATAAATGGGTCTATGGGTACCCTTAGTCAAATGGGTCATGAGGCCTAATGGGTCAACCCATTAGTCCTATGTGGGTAAGTGGATGGAATAACCCATCATTGGGCCAATAGGTTAAATGGGCCTGCCCACAACCTTAATTAAGGAAAAGCCCATTCTTAGATGGGCTCATATGAGATGGGTATAAGTACCCAATGTTCTTCCTAAAGGTACGCGGGACCCGAACTTAAATTATTCCCTTCTCTCATGAAATAGCTCGAGCGGTTCAAGCCCGGACCCGCACTTCGAGGTTACCAAATGAAAAATAATTAGTAAGACTTGAGGCTAGAACTTACCTTTTCCCCTGTCATGGTTTATTACCCATGACCCCGAACAGCTTCGCCACGGCAATGCTAAGCTCATCACCGAACGAAATATCCAGCTGAGGTGACGGTCCAGGATGCTCTCTCCTGAACTCCTCGCTTCCCGGGCTGGTACTTGGAGGGTAGTCGACGAAGTCGCCGTCAACGAACTTTCCCCACTGGCGGTTGAGGAATCTTTCCTCCACAGGCAAACCCGTCTTGTGGTCAACGATTTTGTAGCTAGGTTTGACCATCATGGAGAACAGTCACCAAGATACATGGCGCGGTATCTACACGTCACGAGAAGAAATGATATTTAATTATATCCCGGGGTACGGGTATAACATCCCCCCCACCTTATAAGAAATTTCGTCCTCGAAATTTGACGTACCTTGTAAATAGGCAAGAAAAGGGTATTTTGCCCGCATTTCTACCTCGCCTCCCAAGAAGCTTCCTCTTCCGGATGGTTGCACCATTTTATCTTCACATAATGAATGGGCGGTTGCGAAGATGAACAACCTTGCTGTCCAAAATCTTTTCGAGCAGCTCTTTATAGGACATGTCGGCCGCAAGTTCTGGTGGTTCATGCGTCAATACATGGCTTGGATCATGGACATACTTCCTCAACATAGACACGTGGAAGACGTCGTGCACACCTTCTAAAGATGGAGGGAGTGCTAACCGATATGCCACCGGTCCAATCCGTGCAAGGATCTCAAAAGGTCCTATAAATCTCGGACTCGGCTTGCCCTTCTTCTTAAACGCATCACCCCTTTGGAGGGTGATACCTTAAGGAACACTTTATCGCCAACAGTGAACTCAAGGTCCTTCCGTCTCAAGTCTGCATAACCCTTCTGCCTGGACTGAGCCGCCTTGATCCGCTCACGAATCAAGTCCACCTTCTCGCATGTTGCCTGAATCAACTCGGGTCCAAGAATACGCCGTTCACCTACTTCGTCCCAATATAACGGTGTCCGACACTTCTTCCCATACTGAGCCTCAAACGGTGCCATGCCTATAGTAGCCTGGTAAGCATTATTGTAAGCAAACTCAATAAGTGAGAGATGCTCGTCCCAGTGCCTTGCATATCAATGGCACAAGCTCGGAGCATATCTTCCAATGTCTGAATAGTCCTCTCCGACTGTCCGTCGGTTTGAGGGTGGAAGGCTGTACTAAAACTCAACAGTGTACCCATTGCCTTCTGAAAACCCCCCCAGAACTTAGATGTAAATCTGGGATCCCTATCGGAGATGATGCTGACAGGAACTCCGTGTAGACGAACTACATTATCAATGTACAAGCGAGCCAGCTTGTCCATCGAATAGGTAATCTTCATGGGGATGAAGTGAGCCGTCTTTGTCAATCATCAACGACAACCCATATGGTATCGACACCTCTAGGCGTGCGGGGCAACCCGGTGACAAAATCCATGGTAACATGCTCCCACTTCCACTCTGGAACAGGCAATGACGTGAAGAGGCCATGAGGTCATTGTCTGTCGCCTTCACCTGCTGACAAGTAAGACATTTTGCCACATACTCAGCCACATCCCTCTTCATTCCACTCCACCAGTAATATTCCTTCAGATCTCTATACATCTTCGTACTACCTGGATGAATAGAATAGGGAGAGTCATGGGCCTCAGCTAACACTTCCTTCCTCAACTGAGGGTTACTAGGAACACATAGCCGTTGTCTGAACATGAGAACACCACTCTCTGTTAAAGTAAAATCCAGTTCCCGCTGCGTGTCCCCCTTGATAGCCTCAATAACCTTTTGAATCTCCTCATCAGAAGCCTGGGCTGATTGAATTCGCCCTACCAGTGTGGATTGTATTGATAAAGCTGATAGAGATAAGGTAACACCATCAACCAGTAATTCCAGGTCCATCCTTCTAGCTTCCTCGATGAGTTTCTCACTGGCTGCTAGTGATGCCAGTGACAAGGACTGAGATTTCCGGCTCAGCGCATCCGCTACTACATTTGCCTTGCCTGGGTGGTAATGGATAGTACAATCATAATCTTTCAACAACTCCAACCACCGTCGCTGCCTCATATTGAGCTCCTTTTGTGTAAAGAAGTATTTGAGGCTCTTGTGATCACTGTATATTTCGCTCTTCTCACCATATAAATAATGTCTCCGGATCTTGAGCGAAAACCACAAGACAAGCTCCAAATCATGGGTCGGGTAGTTCTTCTCATAGTCCTTCAATTGCCGAGAAGCATAGGCCACTACCTTCCCATCTTGCATTAGAACACAACCCAAGCCCATTTTAGATGCATCATCAGTAGACTACCATCCCTCCAGTACCATTAGGAATGGTAAATCTTGGAAGCGAAACCAGCCTCTGCTTGAGCTCTTGGAAGCTCTTTTCACGGCTATCGAGACCACTCGAACTTCACTCCCTTTCGGGTCGGTCGTGTCATAGGAGCGGAGAGCCTTGAGAAGTTCTCAATAAATCTCCTGTAATAGCCTGACTAGTCCCAGGAAACTACGAATGTCTCGCCACATTCTTGGGTATCGCCCGATCAACCATCGACTTCACCTTGCCAGGGTCAACCTCTATACCCTTACCGAAAACAAGGTGTCCCGAAATGCCACTGTTGTAGCCAAAACTCACACTTACTGAATTTGGCGTACAAGCTGTTTCTCCCTTAGGCGTTGTAATACTAGGCGAAGATGGTCTGCGTGCTCCTCCTCGCTCTTGGAATAGACTAAGATGTCATCAATGAAAACAATGACATACTTGTCTAGAACATCGTGGAACACCCGGTTCATCAACTCCATGAAAGCGGCCGGGGCATTGGTCAGCCCGAAGGACATGACCAAGAACTCATAATGACCATAGCGAGATCTCGAATGCCGTCTTCTGATATCACTATTTCGATCTTCAATCGATGGTACCCGACCAGGAGATCAATTTTCGAGAACACCTTCGCACCCTGTAGTTGATCGAATAGGTCATCGATCCTAGGCAAAGGATACCGGTTCTTGATTGTCAATTTGTTGAGCTCACGGTAGTCAATGCACAGACGCATACTACCGTCCTTCTTTTTCACAAACAACACAGGTGCTCCCCAAGGAGATACACTGGGTCTAATGAAACCCTTCTTCAACAGGTCATTCAACTGCTCTTGTAGCTCCTTTAGCTCAGTTGGGGCCATCCTGTAAGGTGCCTTGGATACTGGGGCTGCACCAGGAATCAGATCTATCATGAACTCTGTCTCGCGATCTGGTGGCAACCGCGTTAGATCCTCAGGAAAGACATCTGGAAAGTCTTTCACCACGTACAACTCTTCCAAAGGCCTGCCTTTGGCTTCAGTGTCTATCACAGATGCTAGATAACACTGACATCCCTCTGCCAACAACTTCTGTACTTGGAGGGCAGAGATGATAACTTTCTTGGGTCTCTCCCGCTTAGTACCCATAAACACAAACTCTTCACCTTCAGTGGTTTGAATAGAACCTTCCTCTCGAAGATTAGGCGGCTTTGTGAGTTGATAGCCAATCCATTCCCAAAATCACATCAAAGTCTTTCATATCCAGCAGTACTAAGCTTGCTTCGAGTCCGTGACCACCCACACATACCGGGCAAGGATCACAAACCGAGTTAAGTTCAACCTTGCTACCCGTTGGTGTACTGACTATCAGTTTCTGGGCCATTAGCTTTGGTTCAATGGACATCTTCTTAGCAAAACTAGGGGACACAAAAGAGTGTGATGCCCCCGAATCAAATAAAGCATAAGCAGGCTGAGAGCAAACAAGAACGACACCTGACAAGCAACAGACAACCAATCATAGAAACAAAAGCTATTATATGCACATCTTAAGAGTAGAGTGCATTACCTGTAATAACACTGGGATCGGCCTGGGCCTCTTCATTTGTCACAGAATACACCCGACCTTGAGATCTATGGGCCGGAGCAGGAAGAAGAGAACGCACAACTGCCTTGGCTTGGGGTGCCTTCTGTGTAGCTGCACCTGGAGGACCTATCATCCGCGGATGAGGACAGTCTCGAACCATATGCCCGGACTCCTTGCAATTGTAACATATAAGAGTCTGGGAACCATAGTGAGGAGTTGATGTAGGCCTGGGTGCTTGCACCGCATCTGACCTCCGGGACTGGACCGGAAAAGTAGTAGTGTAAGATCCTCTCCTTTGGAATTTTGTGGATCCCCTAGGTTCATGAGAGGTCATGGGCCTTTTACCAGCCTGAATGGCCCTGTAATTCTCTCTCTGCTGGTCCTCAATCACCTTAGCGGCTTGGACCGTCTCAGCATAAGTAGGGTACTTGTGTAGCACCACAGAAGTACTAATGCTAGGTCTAAGCCCCTTCTCAAACTTCCTAGCCTTCACATTCTCGGCCTTCATGTGTACCGGGGCGAAGTAAAACAGCTCCTCAAAAGCTTGCTGGTACTCAAGGACCGATTTGGATCCTTGAAAGAAGCTCATAAACTCAGACTCCTTCCTATCACGGAAGTTTTGAGGGAAGAAATTTTTGAAGAAGACTTCCTTGAATTGAGCCCAAGTTGCCTCTGGGTGAGTTGCCCAAAAATGGTCTTTAGAGGAGAGCCACCACGCATCAGAATCACCCCGGAGCTGGTAGGTAGCACACCGGATCTTGTCCGTGTCATTGCATCGTATCACTTCAAAGATTCTCTCAAGATCCCTTATAAATGTTGCCGGAAAAAGGAATCATGGGCCATCTTGTAGAAGGTTGGAGGACGATGTTTCGAAATCTCTCCGATAACCTAGCAAGATCCACCAAGCCGAGTCACCGCTTGGACCGAAGGAGCCACAGAAGTGGAAGGTAGAATAGGTGCTGGCACCTCTTGTGTCAAAGGAATTCCGGCAGTGGCTTGAGCCAGAGGAACACTAGGTACAGCAGAACCCACAGGGGCAGGTGGGGGAGGATTGACTTGCACAGGAGGAGGCACTGGCTGCCTTTCCCTAACAAAGGCTTGGAACATAGCCGTCATGTTTTGCATAAATTGGCGTTGCTCTTGTTGCGCCTCCCTATGCTCTCGTTCCATGGATTGCAACCTATTGCTCAACAACGCGGCGACATCCGCATTATTACTAATTGGCGGTGCTACCGGTAGAACCGTATTCGAAGCCTCACCGGCCTCTTCCCTAGCAGGAGAACGGTTGGCATTTGACCGTGTATTAACCATGGTTCACACCTGGTTACAGTCAACACCCACAGTTATAGGCACAATAGCAATATTAAGCAAACCAATCAAAAATCGATTTGCAAAGGTAAACATAGGTTACACGAGGGGTAAGGGAAGCAATTATGAGGGTAATAAACATTAGAAACAAGTTGGTTAAGCAAAACAGGGCCAAAAAACCTTTTCTGGCAGGGTCGGATTTACATGCGGTTTCACTAGGCTGCATCCGAGTGTAAATCCGACCTTCACAGGACCAAAGGCTGGTCTCGGGAATCCGCGGATTCACAGTCGGATTCAAAATCTTGCATCCGAGTGTAAAACCGCATGGCCCAAAAACAGAATTTCTCACTCGAACTCTCTTTCAAAACCCAAATTCCTTTTTCCAACCACCCCCTACGCTCTGGAGAACCCAAAACCGCACTCGTTCCTTGCTCCCTCTCCCTTCTAGGTGGATTTTTGGCACTCAATCCACGCACAACAGCTCCGATCGAGTTCAGGTATGCCCTCTTCCCTCTCTATCGATCTATCTCTTTCTCCTTTCGACTTCTATTATGGAGAAACCCCAAAATCCATTTCGGGTTTACAAGATTTGGATTTTTTTGTTTTCTCCCAGCTATTTAGATGGATTTTTGTCCATCCTACCTTCGTTTCCCTTCATATGCAACCTAGTTGGGGCATTTCCCCCAATCTTGCACCATCACCAAGGGTTTGGGTTGGATTTTGGAGAAATCCCCAAACCCTAACCGAAATTCTATGTCTTTTTGCCCAATTCAAGTTCGGTTTTGCTAGGTAGGCTTGGTGTATATAATTTGGGGTTGTCTCAAGCCATTACTTATTTATTTCTTGCCAATTGGAACTTCAAGAATCACATCTGAATTTTCTTTTAGAGATTCAAGCATTATTTACCACAATTTAGCTCCATATATTGATTGAACTAGGTATTTAGTATAAACTTCATGTGTTAGGTGTACTATGGCCATGTATGTATATTGTTTACCATGTCATTCAACTTCCAAACACAAAACTGAAAATTTCCTCTTTGGATCTCTTAGTATATTTCTTATCAAATCAGTCCAACTTTGTTTGAACTAATTGCTTGTATGATATAATGCTTCTCCAAGCATAAATGTGGCCATGTACTTTTATCCTCTATGATTGCATCTACATGTTGGCCATGCATTCCCCTTTTCCCTAACTCCTTAGACCATTCACAACAAACTTTTCCTAGTACATTCCCTGCTGTAATTTGGTTAATCTGTTGTAGAAATCAAGGTCTAGGTTCTAACTCCTTGTCTCGTTTCATTGTATATCTGCTTAGACCTTAATATCCAAGCATGGACTTAATATATTTCTGTATTCTCGGCCTTCTTTGGTTGCAGGTTAGGGAATCTAAATGGCTCCTAGAACAAGGCGTGCACGGGCCGAACAAGCTGCCCCAGTTGCTTTGGATACGCAATGGTTCCAAGACCTAGAGAAACAGGAGATGTACCAAGACCACTTTCGCTTTAAAAATATCTTGGAGGGAAGAGATGTGGTACTGGAAGACCTCAAGGCCTACAAGGTAGGGCCGAGATTTGAAGCACTGGGGTGGTCCAACCTCCTCAACCTTCCAGAGCCATTCTATCCCAAGCTCGTTCGTCACTTCTACGCCAACCTGCACACCGAGAACCTAGGCACGCGAGATTACCGGATCCTCTCTTATGTCAAGGGAGTCACCATATCCTTCACGGGGCACAGTTGGCGTGCATCCTCAATGTAGCTATCCTGGGGAGAGAAGACCCATCTGCGCACCATGGAAGAATCCCTACTCCTTTCTCAGGAGAGAGGCATACAGGGAGTTATACAGGGAGCTTACACGTGGGGCATTCGAGAAGAAAGTGCCTGAGACTTCTTTTGCCAATTCTCCCAGGATACTGAGTCGGATTGTGCAGCACAACATCGTGCCTATAGCCGGTCACCGCACCATGCCTTCCATCTTCGTAGGCTATGTGGCCTATCACCTCTACAAAGGCATTCCCATCCGCCCTGCCCTACATTATCATGCGGACTATGGATCATGCGGGCGAAATCCCAGGAGGAACTTAGATTTACCCTATGGGAGGTTGCTCACCACTATTTTCCAAAGATTTTGGAGTTGACTTGAGTGAGGAGGATCAAGACTTAACCGAAGATCCACCTCTAGATCGTAACGCAGTGGCGAGGATGCGAATTGCGATGGATGCATATAGTGATGGGGAGCCATTGGTCCCAGCAGAGGGTCACGGGCCTGAGCCTCAGGTACAGGAGCCTCCTCCTCAGCCGGCTGTGCATGCGGCCTCTTCATCCGGCACTGCTCCTAGTGGGTCTGACATCGATAGGATTCTTGCAACTCTGGGCCAGATGAGCACCAACATGGCTCAGGGGTTTGAAGGAGTGAACACTAGGCTCGATGCATCAGACAGACGCATGGAGAGCCTCGAGCAGCAGATGGAGGACTTGCACTCCTACCTCCATGATGAGGGCACAGAGGACGAGCCCAGTAGTGATGATGAGATGGAGCAGTAGACCTCCTGTCCATTCCCACCATGCTCTCAATGGACCCCTAGCTTTTTGTCTTACCATGTAGCAAATTTATTTTTTTTTTTTTTTTTTTTTTTTTTTTTTTCTTGGTTGTAAGAACTCGAAGTCTCCAGTTCAGCTGAATTTTTTGTAATCACTCATTTGGCTTATGGAAATGTATTAACAGCTGAAATTAAGGAATATATATATAAATATAAACACATGTCTTTTCCTTCCACTGTTGTGCCTATTATTTGCTATTGTCTTCGGCTTTCTCCCTAAGCTAGTCTTCTCCCTAGCATTCACACACATTCCAATTATGCATTGTTGGAAGCTTTTAACTTAACAACCTATTGTGGAGAGTAAATCACAAATCCGCTAGACTGTGGCTGGTGCAGAGCATCTCGCTCTGATACCACGCTGTCACGCCCTATTCCGACAAGGAATATAATATCATATAAAGGGTGACTAGGACGACGCGTGTCATCCTACTAAACCGCCCGGATCACGACACGTTGTCCCAACGCATACCATATCCAATATTAACACAATATAATATCGAATGCGAAAAGAGGAATATTACATTCCAAGGATCGGTAGTATTGCGGAAGCGTATAAATCGAATAGTTACAAGATGTTCAAAACTAGATGATAAATACAGAATTAGTTACATTCCCAATGATCATCTAATAACTATCAAAAATGGTATTACAGTAAGTATTTCACCATAGGCCTTAGCCTCAAAAGTAATCAAAAAGGGATCGAGTCCCGAATATCCTCACGGCCCGTAGGCACAATCATCGCAAGGACACCCGTCGCCATGTTCCTCAAACACGGCCTCCGGTTCCTCCTCACCGATCTCATCGTATCCCGAGGGCTGAACTCCAAGTCCCGCGAGATATCCGTCACCTGCACTATAATCAAAAATGTGCGCACGAGGGGTTAGCTCCATCGAGCCAGTGAGGGGATGGGAATGCACAAACACGCAATTCATATAGTCCAATGATGCATGCACATGTTAAGTCCATTTTTCCACCTAACAAACAACTAAGTCAATGGCATATGCTACTGTGACAACTCGGGAGACACTGTGGGTCACTTAACTTATCGCCACAATGAAACCTCAATTGTCACGTGGGACCTACGCCGATCGAAGCCTCCAAGACCACTCAGTGGCAGACCCCTGATAACCAATACTACCATGACTGGCCTCTCCCACCTCCACAGAATCCGGTGTACTGATTACCCAACACCTAAACCCCTGTTGGTAAGGGTCGTAGCATAAGGGTGTGAAATCCTAGCCACAATATACTACATGCAAGTCCTATCGTCCCGAGAGGTAATCCGGGCGCATCAACTTTTCATCTGGTTTAGTGCCCGGTTACCAGCACGGCACGGCGCATACAGTTCAACATGACATTCAACATAATTTCTTCATAAATGTTTATAGAGTTCGGGGTTCCGGCACCGGTACCCACCGGCACCGAGACCCATCAAGATACAACATTATCAATCAACATTATAACACATAGATATAAAATTATGCAATATGCGCACACATGCTTATTAATTATAATGAGTACATAATATATAGTGCAATAGTAATAACAAGCCCAAACAACCAAACCCACTCACAACGTATACGCCAAGCACCCAGTTTATCAGTTGTCGCCTCGATCAAGCAATAAGCCACAAAAGTGAATATTTTAACCTATACAAAGAGTGGAATAAGGTTAAACGAGCGAAAGGAACGGATCCCCAAAAGATCTCCCATAAACACTTAAGTATAAGGTTTCAGAGACGAAGTGGTTGCAGGAGTGGTTTCATGCCCAAATTCTGCAACCACATGTAAATCCTAGGAAACCGGGACAGTTTTAGTCAAGGTCGGATGCAGATGTGGTTTCAGAAAAATTGAATCCAAGTGTAAATCCGAGCTTCACAGGGGCTCAGGACAATTTTTGCCAAGGTCGGATGCAGATGTGGTTTCAGAAAAACTGAATCCGAGTGTAAATCCGACCTTCACAGAATCCTTCTCGGGAAGGTAGTTTCAGGGGGGTTTCTTGCAGGTCTGAAATCACATGTAACCCTCACACCTTCAGGTCCAAAATCCGAAGGATTCCCCTCCAAGGACCCCATTTCAAGTGGTTTTTAAGGCACAAGGACTTCTAGAAAACTCTATCCTAAGCTCCTTAGGGTCCAACCTTAAATCCCCCAAATGGCAATGAGAACCCTCACATTAGAGCTCATAATGGAGTGAACTAACTCCACCATAGCTTGGCTTTAAAGCTCCATCTACTCCCTAGGTTCTAAGAGAGATCTAGGTCAATCTCTCCCATTACCCAACCCCTTTTTGAAACCCAAAATAGAAGAAGGAAGAAGCTTACCTACCCCCAAGATGAGAGCTCCACGATTTCTGCCCAAGAGATGGGGTCTCCACCTTCCTCCAAGCCTCTCTCTCCTTCCTCTTTCTCTTTCTCTCCTCTTTCTCTCCTCTTTCTCTCCTCCACGATTTAGGGTAGAAGAGGATGTTGAAGAAGAAGTAATGTTCTCTCCCCCTCCTCCTCTCTTTTATAATAAATGGGTCTATGGGTACCCTTAGTCAAATGGGTCATGAGGCCTAATGGGTCAACCCATTAGTCCTATGTGGGTAAGTGGATGGAATAACCCATCATTGGGCCAATAGGTTAAATGGGCCTGCCCACAACCTTAATTAAGGAAAAGCCCATTCTTAGATGGGCTCATATGAGATGGGTATAAGTACCCAATGTTCTTCCTAAAGGTACGCGGGACCCGAACTTAAATTATTCCCTTCTCTCATGAAATAGCTCGAGCGGTTCAAGCCCGGACCCGCACTTCGAGGTTACCAAATGAAAAATAATTAGTAAGACTTGAGGCTAGAACTTACCTTTTCCCCTGTCATGGTTTATTACCCATGACCCCGAACAGCTTCGCCACGGCAATGCTAAGCTCATCACCGAACGAAATATCCAATGAGGTGACGGTCCAGGATGCTCTCTCCTCGAACTCCTCGCTTCCCGGCTGGTACTTGGAGGGTAGTCGACGAAGTCGCCGTCAACGAACTTTCCCCACTGGCGGTTGAGGAATCTTTCCTCCACAGGCAAACCCGTGCTGTGGTCAACGATTTTGTAGCTAGGTTTGACCATCATGGAGAACAGGTCACCAGCATACATGGCAGCGGTATCTACACGTCACGAGAAGAAATGATATTTAATTATATCCCGGGGTACGGGTATAACAGTGGGTGAAGCCGATTGAGAGGGGTGACCAATGAGTTTGTTGCGATAAAACCAAGATGGTGCCTGATGATTAGTTCTACCACATATGGTGCAAGGACTATGGGCGAAGGCATTAGAGAGTCCAAAACCACTAGGACCAGTTGGAGGACCATGACCACCACCACCTCAACCATGACCATAGCTACCAGGGGAGCCACCACCATAGGACTATTGGGTGGGAGGGCCACGGTTATGTTGAGCAACATTAGCAGTGGCATTGGCAGCTGGATCAAACACGGCCTATCGAGAAGAAAGTAAGTACTCATGGTTGACAAGAAGCCCATGGAGATTAGTGTAGCTGATCGGTTCAATTCGATCCATCATGGTGGGAACAAGTTGCTGAAACTCATCCCGCAGTGCGCAAAAAATATGCATATTAAGATCCTCCGTTGGGAGGGGCTTGCCAACAGCACCGAGTTCATCAGAGAGGGCTTTGGCCCGATGTAAAAATTGTGTGACAGATTCATTGGGCTTGTGAACAAGATTTTGGACAGCGACATTGAGGGATAGAATTCAAGTTGTAGAGGCGGAGTTGAATGTTGCATGAAGTGTGTCCCAAATTTCTTTACTGGTGTCACGTCTGACAGCAAGAGGCATGGCCTCGTCAGATAGAGAAGATATTAGTATGCTCATGATTAAGGCATCTTTTTCATGCCAGTCTTCGGCCTGTGTTGCATCCTAGGGGCAGGGATTGGAGCCATTAACATAGTTGTAGAATCTTTGACCTTTATGATATGGGACGATTTGAGTTTTCCAATAAACGTAGTTTTTGGATGATAGTTTGATGGAGAGGAGTTGACTAAGGCTAGGTGTAGCCGATGGGATGATGGAGGGAAGAGTAACCATGGAGGGAATGGGAGAGAGAACAAAATGTTGGAGATGGGAGGGAGGGAGGATCATTTCTTGCTCTTTGGAGCTAGAAGCTCATGATACCATATTGGAATGAAATATTATTATTGCCTTAGAGAAGAGATTACACCTTTGAGTATATATAGGAGAGAGGATTACATAGGAGAGAGGATTCCACATTTTGGAAACTCAATCTCCTAATTCCAGAATATAGCTATTACTATATGGAGAGAGATCATATAATATACTAAGAGAGATTGAGAGAGATTGCATGAGATTGAGAGAGATTGTATGCTTGGTGCTCAAGATAGAGCACATATGGAAAGACCGGATATGGTCTGATATTGGAGTTGGAAGACATTTGTAGTTTTCCCCACGTAGTATTATTACCTCCAGATGGCTCAAGAAAGGCTTCTTTAGGGTGTTTAAAGATAATAATTGAAAAACGTTGAAACAATCTATAGTCATTTTCTTGGTAAGATTTATTCAACCTGCAATAACTTTTTTTTTGTCGCGTAAAAATAAATTTTATTCACTAGACAGTGAAAAGCTCATACTTTCAGATTTACAAATCTCCAATAATCATGAGTAGAATTATACAAATATCCAATAATCATGAGTGGAATTAAGTCATACTATCATACACGTTATCACATGGTCTTCTTGTCTAGGGAGTCAACAATCATGTTAATCTCCCAATAATTTTTCTCAAAT